>NC_133103.1:42199699-42499699 GCF_022965805.1 Primulina eburnea | reverse complement strand
AAGCAGTGCTGAATTGGTCACGTCCGACGACGGTGGCTGAGATCCGTAGTTTTCTAGGTCTGGCAGGGTATTATCGTCGCTTCATCGTGAATTTCTCTCAGATAGCCAGACCATTGACGCAACTTACTCGGAGGGATGTTCCATTTGAGTGGTCATCCGAGTGCGAAGATAGTTTCAGAGAGCTTCGTCGACTTCTGACTTCTGCACCTGTTTTGGCGTTACCGTCAGGATCTGATGGTTTCAGTGTTTACACCGATGCCTCCACTCAAGGCTTAGGGTGTGTGTTGACGCAAAACGGTCATGTGATTGCTTATGCTTCCAGACAGCTGAAATCTCACGAGGAGAAGTATCCCACTCATGATCTGGAATTGGCAGCTATTGTGTTTGCGCTGAAGATTTGGCGTCATTATTTGTACGGTGTTCAGTTTGAAATCTTTACTGATCATAAGAGTCTGAAATATCTGTTCACTCAGGCTGAGTTGAACATGAGGCAACGTCGTTGGATGGATTTGCTGAAGGATTATGATTGCGAGATCAAGTACCATCCAGGTTCTGCGAATCTCACAGCTGATGCGCTTAGTCGCAAGGTGAGAGCCTCTGCACTTCAGATTTGTGCTATGACTAGTGCCATCCAGGATAGTTGCTCGTTGGGGTTTAACTTCAAGCATCGGAAAGGTAAGGAGAGCATTCGTGTTGCTACCATTTTATCTGAGCCCAATTTGTTCACTCGGATTCGAGAAGCTCAGATGTCTGATCTCAAGACTCAGAGATTAGCTCGGTTAGTTGGTGGTGATAGCAATTTCCATTATCAGTCCAATGGTCTTCTGTGCTTATCTAATCGGGTTGTAGTACCAGAGGATGACACTTTGAGGGACGAGATATTGTCTCAGGCGCATCGAAGCAAGTTAAGTGTTCATCCAGGAAGCAACAAGATGTATAGAGACTTGAGGATGCGGTTTTGGTGGAAAGGGATGAAGCGCAGCGTGTATCAGTTTGTCTCCAAGTGTCTAGTTTGCCAGCAGGTTAAGGCAGAGCACCGTCGACCGGGAGGATTGTTGTTGAACTTACCTATTCCAGAATGGAAGTGGGAGCATATTACGATGGATTTCATTACTCACTTGCCATTATCTTCGAGGAACAGCGATGCTATCTGGGTAGTGGTGGATCGACTCACCAAGTCTGCTCATTTTCTGCCGTATAATCGTGACTTCACTTTCGATCGTATGGCTCGATTGTACATTCAGGAGATTGTACGTTTGCATGGAGTGCCTGTCAGTATTGTTAGTGACAGAGATCCTCGTTTTACCTCACGGTTTTGGGGTAGTTTCCAGTCAGCTTTGGGTACTACACTGAGTCTGAGTACTGCTTATCATCCGGAGACTGACGGTCAATCAGAGAGGACTATCCGTACGCTTGAGGATATGTTGCGAGCCTGTGTTATGGATTTCGGACCCGCTTGGCAGGATCATTTGCCTTTGATTGAGTTCGCGTACAACAACAGCTATCATCGTAGTATTGGTATGGCACCATTTGAGGCGTTGTACGGGCGACGTTGTCGTACTCCATTATTCTGGGATGAAGTCGGGGAACGACAGGTAGAGGGACCGGAGTTAGTCCAGCAGGCTATAGATAAGGTTGCAGTAATCAAGAAGCGGATTAAGACTGCTCAGGATCGACAGGCTAGTTATGCGAACACAAAGCGTCGACCTCTTCATTTTCAGCCAGGTGAGAAGGTGTTTCTCCGAGTTTCGCCTTTTCGCAGGATTTTGAGATTTGGTCTCAAGGGTAAGCTGTCTCCGAGATTTATTGGTCCATTCGAGATACTGGAATGTGTGGGAGATTTAGCTTACAGACTTGCGTTGCCGCCGTACCTATCAAGTATTCATGATGTGTTCCACGTATCCTTGTTGAGACGTTATGTAGCAGATGAGTCGTACATCTTACATCCATCTGAAGTTCAACTTGATACGGATTTGTCTTACGTGGAGCGACCAGTTCAGATTCTAGATCGCAAAGATAAGGTGTTGCGGAATAAGATCATTCCTCTTGTCTTAGTGCAGTGGCAGCGTCGAGGCACTGAAGAAGCCACTTGGGAGTTAGAGAGTCGTATGCGTTCGGAGCATCCAGAGCTCTTTTGAGTTGTGCTTTGTATAAGTTTGTGTTTTCAGTTGTAATCATAGTATCAGTTGTATTCAACAACAATTGAGATGTATTAATGATGTTGTTATTTCGTTTTGTTCATTCTCTAAGCCTGATTTCGAGGACGAAATCTTTTAAGGGGGGGAGAATGTAGTAGCCCGAATTCCAAATTGGGTAATTAACGGAGTAATGGTGATTAAGAAGGTTTAAGGTGTAATTTTGGCTATGGTCATGATCGGACGGACCGAAGAGGGTTCGGAAGCACCGAAGAGTTCGGACGATCCGAAGTGTAGTTCGGTGAATCCGATCATAGGTGTCAAGTGTTGATCGACACGTCATTTTCCATGCATGTTCGGACGGTCCGAAGTGTATGATCGGAGGATCCGATCATGAGCTGTCAAGAGCCAATGGACACGTAGCGTTCGGACGTTCCGGAGTGTTGTTCGGAGGATCCGAACATGGCCTATAAATAGTGCTCGGATTTCTCATTTGTGACTTGCCAATTCATGATTTTGCCTCATAGTTGAGAGGATTTGGAAGGTTTCTAGGGTTAGTTGTTGGTCGAGCGATAGCCAAGAGCTGCCAGGAGTAGTAGCGTAGCGGCGCCTGAGTTTCAAGGCAATCGACATCAAAGGGCTGTCGACGGACGAAGGTAAACCCTAAACCTTTGGTAGTACTAGGGAGTACTGGTTTTGCTAGTCGAGCATGGTAGTATTGATTGAGTATGCTTTTGATGCGTAGGCTTGTGCTAGACCTGATTAGCGGTGTTGCGTAAGGCTAGGCTTGCTGTGATAGAGGTACGAAAGTACTATCCGAGATATCCTGGTTGAGTATACATTCATATATGTGTTGCATGAGTATTTGCTGCATTGTTATATGTCATATGATGCATGCTATTATGTCACGAGTTATGATGCATATTGCATATCATGTTGAGCCGTATCTCCTTCGAGATAGCCTTTACTGTTGAGCTGTATCTCTTTCGAGATAAGCTATATCTTGGGGCCGCTCAGCCCTGTCTTGTGGACGCATGGACACCGAGAGTACACAGTGGCCGACGGGTCGGGAGGGCTTCGGTGGTCCGGGACATTTTAGGTCCACGTCTGTCTTGTAGTGGATGCAGTGACCCAGAGGTTGGACCGCGCGGCACTATCCACTTGGCGCCTCTAGACTGAGCATTTTGAGATCCTTTGTGATTCCTGTTTCTTGACTACCCTGGTATCATATCATAGCATGTGCATTTCATATAGGTTTGTATACTCATACTTTAGTACTGGGCGTTCTTATCGCTCACGTCCTCGGTTTTGTTTATTTTTGGACACCCCATTCCCACGGGGCAGGCCTCAGGTTGGATGGCTCAGGAGGAGCAGGAGGAGGACGTTGAGTAGCTGGTTGGTTTAGTTTTCAGTGTTTTCCATTTGATTCGATATGGTTGTACTGTATATTTCATTTTGAGTTAGTCTAGACTTCGATTTCGATTGGGTTGTATAACTATTGTTGTTGGCCATATTTCCGCTGTTATCTCTGATTATAATTAATTAGGTTAATTGCATGCTTAGTTTTTGATTAGTAGGTGATTCTGGAACGGGTCACTACACCACAAGTTGAATCTTGTTAGTTTGATATACAAGTACAAAGCTTGAGCACATCTTAGAGAGAACTATCAAATTCGAGTGAAAACACTTGAGTGCGAGCGTTATTTCTTTGAAGTGATCGGTGAGTATTTTGTAGTGAGAAAAAAAAAAAAAAGATTCGAGTGAATTTTTGATTGGAGTGACCAGTGAGGATTCGTGGTGAGGAAACTTATCTTTTATTGTTTTTGTAATGCCCGGTTACTCGTACAAATGATAATAATGCGTTTATGTCGTTTATTATGTAGTTATTTAACTCGTTAGATTCCACGTGATGATTGAAGTATCAATATTGACATTGAACATGACTTTTATATTGCCCATGGTATATTGAGAATGAATATATGTCTAAATAGTTAGAGTAAGATGTGTAGGTAATGATAGTGTAATGGAAGTTGTGGGAAATGAGATGTAAATATGGTAGTTCGTACGGGTTTTAGTATAATGATTTGAATATTGATCCAAATTGTGTGAGGCCTTAACCATTAGAAAGCTAAGATATAATGCTACAACTTTCACGTTTTGGGTTTTGTCCAAATCATTGTGGAAGACAAGCCAAAAACGCCCCGAAGTGAGTTGTGTGTATCGTCACTCCTACAATGACACATGTTGGGAGCATGAGCATAACCTTTTACTCAGACCTCCAAATGACCTGAAACCAGTGGGAGATTCAAGCCAAGACATAGAGCTACAACTTCCTAGTTTACCACTTTTCCAGATTATGAACGGAAGAGACGTTTCTGGAGCGATCTTTGACGAAGTAGTGCGCAGAGGCAGAACAAGTGGCGCCCGAGCGGTAAGATTCTACCGCCTGAGCGCCGGTACACTAATGGTTCGCGAAATTTACAGAACATATGGCGCTCGAGCGGTAGAAAATGACCGCCCGAGCGCCAGTGCATGAAAACTGCACCTTTTGGACAGAACATTCCGCGCTCGGGCGGTAGAAAATGACCGCCCGAGCGCCGCCTTGCATATAAGAAGATAAGCTTCGACTTTCTAAGCCATTGTATCAGTTTCCTTCATTCCTTTCTCAGCAAAACTCGAGAGAAACAAGAAACCTTCCTCCCAAAAAGTCATTTTCTTCTTCTCCTTCATCATTTTGAGGCTAGAAGTTTACTCTCCATCACAAGAACATCATATAGGAGTAAGTTTTCTTCTCTTTAAGTTATTCTACCTGTAGAGGAGTGATTTTCACCTAGTTTATACAATAGTGACTGAATTATTGGTATATTTGACAGTATAGGAGCAAGATACATCGTCTCAAACAAGTATTCGTACGCTTTGACTGTAAGTTGGCATGTTCTTGAAGTAATACATGAGTACTATTATGATTTCAAACACTTCCCATTGATTATTGTTATATGTACATTGTTAGTATCTTATTGATGAAAACATAGCACCATATTCCATTGTTATGTATTAAATATGTAAGAACCTCATGAATATTGATGATGGGTGCTATGTTATGAACATGAACATGAACATTGAAAGAAAAAGGACTGATTTTACATGATATAGAGCTTGTTGACATCATGGGTGGTTTTAAGTCCACCAAAGCTATTGGCCAATATATGTTCATGGGGCGTGGGGTTGCCAAAGGTTGTTCCCTGACGTCCAACACAGTAGTAGCTATATAATAAAGCAAGCACAGTAGTACAGGTCAACTAATGAGGCTCAAGTACAAAATGAACATTGAATATATGCTACGGTATGACATGTTTTTAAGATTCATTATTGATCACGACTTGATATGTATGTTCCTTCGAAGCATATTGATACGTACAAGTGCCAACTTATTGAGTTTTATAAACTCACGTAGCTCATGTGTTACAAGATCAGGTAGTGAAGATGCGTAGGATGCCGGTTCGCCAATGGATGCTTGTGACGTGCCTCACCTCGACAAGAACCGGGACTTCTTATTGTATAGCTTCCGCATATGTATTGTACTAAAATATGTCAGGGTTTGAACAAGTTTTTACGATGGTTATGATGATACAAAATATGCTTGAGGTTGTTGCTTGAGTTTATGACATTTTAGTTGGTATCATATTGTTGTATATGAGGGTTTGAAACAAGTTCCATGTTATGTATGATGATACAAAGTATGTTGGTATATGAGAATATGTTTATAAATGTGTATGAATAGTATTGCTTGAGTTTTGGTGTATACAAAATATAGGGACATCATGCCAAAATTTTTATAAACCATCAAAGTGATGCCTCTTGTTTTGATTTAATTCATACTATAGTTATATCATTCAAACCTTATTTTGATTACAAGTATAAGTATCATTAGGGATGTAAATGAACCAAACGGTTTGCGAGCTATTCGAAGCTCGGCTCGATAAAAAGCTCGTTTGAGTTTGTTTGTTAATCATATCAAACCAAGCTCAAGCTCGATTTTTAGCTCGAAAATTTAATCAAACCAAGCTCAAGCCTAAGGATATTCGGCTCGTGAGTTCGCAAACATGTTTGATAATAGGCTCGCGAGCTCGAGCTCGAGCTCGGCTCGTTTAGGTGGCTCGCAAACATGATTTTGGAATATTCAATAATATACTTATTTATGTTTTTTTTTGCTCTTATTTGTGTCGTTTTAGTTATTTATGAATGAATTTACATTTTTATTTCTGATTTAAAATTAGTTTATAGATATATTTAATTTTTAACAATCTCGATTCAAACTCAAACTCAGACTCGAGCTCTATTCTATGCTTATCGAGCTCGAAAACGAGACGAGCTCCAGCCAGGCTTGTTAAACATGTTAAATGAGCTAATAATCAATCAAGCTCGAGCCTGGCTTGATTAACATGCTAAACGAGCTTTTAACGAGCCGAGCTCGATCTTTTAACGAGCTCAGTAATTTCAATACAAACCAAGCTCGAGTCTGATAATAGAAGCTCGAATCGAGCTCGAGCTCGAGCTCGAGCCTCAAACTGTTTTAAACAAACCAAGCTCAAACCTGATACTGTTTGGTTTGGTTTGGATCGTTTACATCCCTAAGTATCATTAATCATGTCAAGTATAGAGTAAGGTTGTGACATTTTTATGGTATCAGAGCCCACGGTTCTTCGACAGGAAAGACACTTCACTTCATCCACATGGAGAACTCGGCAAGTAAGTATCTTTGTATTCCATAGTTTATGCTAAGTTATGTGTTTCTACGTGACCTACATGTAGGTTAAGATAAGCAACGATGCCACCGAAACGTAAAGTACATGAAGGAGAGTCATCTAAGGGCAAGGCCCCAGCAGTCGAAGGTGAGGGCAGTGCGCCACGACCGATAGATGACTTCGCTCAATTACTCCAACAACAAGCAAAAGTCCATGGTGAACAAATCCAGCAGCTACTGGAGATGCAACAGACTACTCATGAACAGGCACAAGCTCAAGCCATAGTACACAGACATGTGCCTGTTCAGACAGACGTATATGATCGGTTTCGACGTTTGAATCCTCCGGAATTCATGGGAAGCACCGATCCAGCAGTAGCAGAAGAGTGGATTAAGTCATTGGAGTCCATCTTCTCCTACCTTCATATGGAAGATGTTGACAAAGTGACTTGTGCCATCTTTTTATTAACAAAACATGCAAGAATTTGGTGGGAGAGTGCAAGGGTCGCATTACCGGTTGGACCATTGACATGGGAAACTTTCAAAACCGTGTTTTACAACAAGTATTTCAGTAAAGACGTACGAGCTAAGAAAGCCAGCGACTTCCTTAACCTGAAGCAAGGAACTATGGCAATGACAGAATACATACAACAATTTGAGGCCGGAGTCCAATATGTACCATATATTGCACAAGATGACACAAGTAAGGGCGAACACTTCATGAGGGGACTTCGCTCTGAAATTAAAAGAGATGTACGAATGTCGAAAGTTGCTACGTATGGGGAGATAGTAGAAAGAGCACTTATGGCAGAACAAGATGAACATGACATTGACAGGGACAGGCAACAACGAAGGCAGCAGTACTTTCAGAAGAGCCAAGGAACAGGACAAGGCAAAAAGATCGATAGCAAAGGTGCTCGACCAGAGGAACCCCGTGGCAAGGGTCCCCCTCCACGTAAAGAACAGGACAGGCCACCTTGTCCTAAATGTGGCAAACTCCATGGCGGGGAGTGTATGCAGGGTTCTAATGTCTGTTATCGTTGCAAGAATCCAGGAAATCTCGCCAAGAATTGTCCAGGAAGTTTTGAGAAAGTACAGGGACGCCTTTTCTCCATGACCAAAGAAGAAGTGGATGCTGATACGTCGATGATCACTGGTATGTTCTTGATTTCTGGTATTACTGCTATTGTTTTACTAGATTCAGGAGCCACGCATTCTTTTATTTCGGAATCGTTTGTAAGGAGACTGGGCATTACATCAAGTACTACAGAGACACAACTCGCCATAGCCTTACCTTCCGGGCAAGAATTACAGAAAGATCAGATTGTGCGAGGGTGTCCAATATATGTCCAAGGCCATCAGATGTATGCTGAATTGATTGTTTTGAAAATGAACGATTTTGATGTGATATTGGGAATGGATTGGCTCTCGAAGTACAGAGTTAATATTGACTGTGGCCTGAAGATGATCAAGTTTGCACCAGTAGGAGCTGAACCATTCACAGTAGCAAGTGCAGGTATATCCTTACCTCTTCGGATAATCTCTTGTATGAAGGCTTGTAAATTATTACAGAAGGGGTGTCACGGATATTTAGCATCTGTTTTAGTTATTGATTCACCGGTTCGTGAACTAAAAGATACAGATGTCGTTTGTGAATTTCCAGAAGTATTTCCTGATGATGTAACAGGCTTACCCCCAGATAGAGAGATCGAATTTGTAATTGATGTTGTGACAGGAACTCATCCGATCTCCAAAGCTCCTTATCGATTAGCTCCTACAGAAATGAAAGAACTGAAAGAACAGTTACAGGAGTTGCTTGATAAAGGGTTTATTAGACCGAGCTTTTCACCGTGGGGTGCACCTGTTTTGTTTGTTAAAAAGAAAGACGGTACCCTCCGTCTGTGTATCGATTATAGGGAGTTGAACAAAGTGACAATCAAGAATAAGTATCCACTCCCTAGAATTGATGATTTGTTTGATCAACTACAAGGAGCTGCTATCTTTTCGAAGATTGATTTACGATCAGGCTATCATCAATTAAAAGTGAAGTCAGATGATATTTCTAAGACTGCCTTCCGAACCAGGTACGGGCATTATGAATTTCTTGTAATGCCATTTGAACTAACGAATGCACCAGCTGCATTTATGGATCTAATGAACAGAATTTTCAAGCCATTCCTAGACAAGTTCGTGATTGTGTTTATAGATGATATTTTAATCTACTCACGAACTGTAGAGGAGCATCGAGAACATTTGCAATTAGTTTTGCAGACTTTGATGGATAAACATTTATATGCCAAATGGAAAAAATGTGAATTTTGGCTTGAACAAGTAGCATTCTTGGGTCATATCATTTGAAAAGAAGGCATATCAGTGGATCCAAGTAAGATTGAAGCTGTTAATAACTGGCTACGACCTACCACTGTTACCGAGGTACGCAGTTTTCTTGGGCTAGCTAGTTATTACCGTCGGTTTATAGCGGGATTTTCTAAGATAGCATTGCCTTTGACTGCTTTAACTCGAAAGAATGTGAGATTTGTATGGGATGAAGCATGTGATCGCAGTTTTCAAGAGTTAAAGGCAAAATTGACATCAGCACCGGTCCTTGCTATTCCACAAGGATCAGGAGATTTTGTAGTGTACAGTGATGCTTCGAAACAAGGTTTAGGAGCAGTCTTGATGCAACACGGGAAGGTGATTGCTTATGCCTCTAGGCAATTGAAAGAATATGAAAAGAACTATCCCACACATGATTTCGAACTGGCAGCAGTGGTATTTGCGTTAAAAATTTGGCGCCATTATCTGTATGGCGAACGGTGTGAAATTTACACGGACCACAAGAGTCTGAAATATTTATTCACGCAAAAGGAACTGAATATGAGACAACGACGTTGGTTGGAATTGGTGAAGGATTACGATTGTGTTATTAACTATCATCCAGGTAAAGCCAATGTTGTTGCAGATGCGTTAAGTCGAAAGTCCAGTTCTATTGCTGCAATGCAAGTACAAGAACAAATCCTATGGGATTTGCAGAACTTGAAGCTTGATGTTATTCCAAAGGGATCTACAATCAAATTATCATCTCTCATAGTTCGACCAACACTTGCAGACAGGATCAAGGTCGAACAAAATACAGATAATGAATTACAGCAATCGAGACAGCGAGATGAAGATAAAGGACATTCAAACTTTGAATTGAATGGGGAAGGAATATGGACATATCGAGGGAGACTGTGTGTACCAAAACAAAGAACGACCAGAACCGAAATTCTTATTGATGCTCATGCCACTCCCTATTCGATCCATCCAGGAGGCACAAAAATGTACAAGGATTTGAAACCATTATTTTGGTGGCCAGGTATGAAAAAGGACATTGCTCAATTTGTTGCACAATGTCTAACTTGTCAACAGGTCAAAATTGAACATCAAAGACCAGCAGGACTTCTGAAACCACTACCCATTCCTCAGTGGAAATGGGAACACATCACGATGGATTTCATCCTTGGGTTGCCAAGAACACAAAGAGGATTCAATGCTATATGGGTTATTGTGGATCGACTTACGAAATCAGCTCACTTTCTTCCGGTGAAGACCACATACACGATGAATCAATATGCTGAAGAATACATCAAAGAGATAGTGAGGCTTCATGGCATCCCAGTGTCCATTGTATCAGATAGAGATCCCAAATTTACATCTGCATTTTGGAAAAGTTTGCATCATGCTATGGGAACTCGATTGTCATTCAGCACAGCATTCCACCCTCAAACTGATGGACAATCAGAACGAGTGAATCAGATCTTAGAAGATATGTTGAGGGCATGTACTATTGACTTCCCAGGTAGTTGGGACAGTAAACTACCGTTGGCTGAGTTTACATATAACAATAGCTATCAGTCAAGCATTGGAATGGCACCATATACTGCATTATATGGTAGAAAATGTCGATCTCCAGTACATTGGGATGAAATAGGAGAAAGGAAATTGTTAGGCCCTGAATTGGTACAACAGACAGCTGAATTGGTAACCAAGATCAGAGAAAGAATGCACACTGCCCAGAGTCGACAGAAAAGCTATGCTGATGTGCGACGTCGCCGATTGGAATTTCAGGGTGGTGACCATGTATTTGAAAAGATATCACCATTGAAGGGCATTTTGCGTTTTGGTAAAAAGGGAAAATTGAGTCCAAGATATATCGGTCCATTTGAAATCTTGGAAAGAATAGGAGACAGAGCCTACCGAGTTGCTTTACCTCCGAACTTGTCAAATGTTCACAATGTTTTTCACGTTTCCTTGCTACGAAAGTATTTGGCCAATCCTTCTCACGTTCTTCATTATGAAGCATTGGAGCTTGCATCGAATCTCTCATATGAAGAACGACCGGTCCAAATCCTCGATAGGAAATCAAAGGTGATACGAGGCAAGGAAATACCCTTGGTAAAACTACTATGGCGCAACCATGCAATTGAAGAAGCAACTTGGGAGCGAGAAGACGAGATCCAAAAGAGATATCCTGAACTATATGGTACGTCAAATTTCGAGGACGAAATTCTTTGAAGGAGGGGAGAATTGTAATGCCCGGTTACTCGTACAAATGATAATAATGCGTTTATGTCGTTTATTATGTAGTTATTTAACTCGTTAGATTCCACGTGATGATTGAAGTATCAATATTGAGATTGAACATGACTTTTATATTGCCCATGGTATATTGAGAATGAATATATGTCTAAATAGTTAGAGTAAGATGTGTAGGTAATGATAGTGTAATGGAAGTTGTGGGAAATGAGATGTAAATATGGTAGTTCGTACGGGTTTTAGTATAATGATTTGAATATTGATCCAAATTGTGTGAGGCCTTAACTATTAGAAAGCTAAGATATAATGCTACAACTTTCACGTTTTGGGTTTTGTCCAAATCATTGTGGAAGACAAGCCAAAAACGCCCCGAAGTGAGTTGTGTGTATCGTCACTCCTACAATGACACATGTTGGGAGCATGAGCATAACCTTTTACTCAGACCTCCAAATGACCTGAAACCAGTGGGAGATTCAAGCCAAGACATAGAGCTACAACTTCCTAGTTTACCACTTTTCCAGATTATGAATGGAAGAGACGTTTCTGGAGCGATCTTTGACGAAGTAGTGCGCAGAGGCAGAACAAGTGGCGCCCGAGCGGTAAGATTCTACCGCCCGAGCGCCGGTACACTAATGGTTCACGAAATTTACAGAACATATGGCGCTCGAGCGGTAGAAAATGACCGCCCGAGCGCCAGTGCACGAAAACTGCACCTTTTGGACAGAACATTCCGCGCTCGGGCGGTAGAAAATGACCGCCCGAGCGCCGCCTTGCATATAAGAAGATAAGCTTCGACTTTCTAAGCCATTGTATCAGTTTCCTTCATTCCTTTCTCAGCAAAACTCGAGAGAAACAAGAAACCTTCCTCCCAAAAAGTCATTTTCTTCTTCTCCTTCATCATTTTGAGGCTAGAAGTTTACTCTCCATCACAAGAACATCATATAGGAGTAAGTTTTCTTCTCTTTAAGTTATTCTACCTGTAGAGGAGTGATTTTCACCTAGTTTATACAATAGTGACTGAATTATTGGTATATTTGACAGTATAGGAGCAAGATACATCGTCTCAAACAAGTATTCGTACGCTTGGACTGTAAGTTGGCATGTTCTTGAAGTAATACATGAGTACTATTATGATTTCAAACACTTCCCATTGATTATTGTTATATGTACATTGTTAGTATCTTATTGATGAAAACATAGCACCATATTCCATTGTTATGTATTAAATATGTAAGAACCTCATGAATATTGATGATGGGTGCTATGTTATGAACATGAACATGAACATTGAAAGAAAAAGGACTGATTTTACATGATATAGAGCTTGTTGACATCATGGGTGGTTTTAAGTCCACCAAAGCTATTGGCCAATATATGTTCATGGGGCGTGGGGTTGCCAAAGGTTGCTCCCTGACGTCCAACACAGTAGTAGCAATATAATAAAGCAAGCACAGTAGTACAGGTCAACTAATGAGGCTCAAGTACAAAATGAACATTGAATATATGCTACGGTATGACATGTTTTTAAGATTCATTATTGATCACGACTTGATATGTATGTTCCTTCGAAGCATATTGATATGTACAAGTGCCAACTTATTGAGTTTTATAAACTCACGTAGCTCATGTGTTACAGGATCAGGTAGTGAAGATGCGTAGGATGCCGGTTCGCCAATGGATGCTTGTGACGTGCCTCACCTCGACAAGAACCGGGACTTCTTATTGTATAGCTTCCGCATATGTATTGTACTTGTAATGCCCGAGAATTTAATTACCGTAATCTGGAATGATTTGGATACGATTACTGTAATCTGAGATTAATCTGAAATGACTTATTGAATTAATCGCGATAATTATAGACGGAATGGATCGGACTAGAACACATGAGAAAGGTGTAAATGTGTGTGCCAAGAAAGAGCCCCGCGCACATGCGCTGTTTGGATGGGCGCACATGCGCGGAGCTGGCCGAAGCTTGCGCGCACATGCGCGAGATAATGCGCGCACATGCGCGGCAAGGCCAGAACCAGTGGCGCATATGCGCGAAGATGTTGGCGCATATGCGCGGGAGGGCCAGTAGGGGTGGCGCATATGCGCGGAAATATTGGCGCATATGCGCGAGAAGGAAATTGCTAGTTCGAAGGAACTGGCGCATATGCGCGACTTTGTGCGCGCATATGCGCGAAACGTGCAAGACATGCACCTTGCCACTTGCCTTGCATGCATGAAATGTATATATATATGTATGTAAGAATCGAATTCTCCTCAGATTTCATTCAGAAACCGAGAGGTTAGGGGGAAAGCGTTGTTCTTCATTTTAAATTTGATTTATGAGCGATTCGTCTAGCTGAATTGAAATCCGACTTCGGTACTGTGTTTGTATCAACACAGGCTACAACTGGACGTAAGTTTTATTACGTTTAGACATGTTTTGAATTTATGATGCTGTCAGAATTGAATAGGATTCATATATGATGTTCTGGTCATGTTAGACATCATAGAATCGAAGTCAGATTGAGAAACAGAGTGTCTATGTAGTTGCTAGGATTTTCAGAGTCGATTGGACTAAGATTTCATATCAGAATTGTATTATCGTTCAGAGTTTGAGTTGTATCGATATTGATTATGAATTCTGATATTATATCTGTGATGTTGAGATTGACGGGATTATCAAGATTGTAGTGTTATGACGTCGAAACATCAGTTGATTTAGATTGATCAGATTCAGTTATGATTTAGATTTCATTGTGATATTATTGATATGACTCAGATTGTATCTCGTTCAGACATTGATCAGATTATATTGTCATTTCAGATTGATATGGACAGAGTTGAGTACAGGTCATTGTCTTCGTCAGACAGGGACGACAAAGGTATAATTCATGTGATATTCGGGAAGCATAACTCAAATTAGATTAATTTGAGTTTCCCAATAAAATCACATAGTAGATTATTGTTTATATTGTTACCTGATTATGCTTTGATTATAGAATTGTATTCAAGCAGGTAAGATAATTTCCATATTCAGATATGAATATGATTATGCTTTGTTTATAGATTGTTATTCATTGCATTTAAGATAGGAAAGTCTTGACAGCCATTGTCAGACTTCTAGACGTTCGGTGTATCTCAACGTAGGAGTAGCCATTACTCCTATTGCCAGCCGTCGATACAGCTCGGACCGAAGTCTAGGAATAAGACGTACAGTCGCCCCGAGTGGTTGGGTAGGTGACAGCCAGTGACGTCTTATTCACCCCGGGATCCCTAGAGTTATAGATCGCGTCAAGTCTAGACATGATTTGATTAGGACTTCATGCTTATATGGATGTGGCTCCTAGATCATGGGACCCATCGTTATTGCTTCTGTAATAGCCGAGCCCGGTGTACGGTATGGTTTAAGATTTTGTATGATTATTGGCTATTTGGGTAAGTTTAAGTATAGTTTGGATGTTAAGAGTTTCGAGTTATGATTTATAGTATGGTTGGTTATAGATGATGTGCAGTGTTATTGTAGCGGCGTTACGATTAAATTCATGATAAATGGTATATTGATCCAAATGAGGTGAGTCCAATTGGAGTGGTTAGATAAGACATAAGGCTATAACTTTCTTATTTTGAGTTTTGTTCAAATCATTGTGGAAGGTAAGCCAAAAGTGTCCCGAAGAGTGTTGTGTGTTTCGACGTTCCTCCAGTGACACAGGTTGGGAGATTTAGCATAACCTTTTACTCAGACCTCCAAATGATCTGAAATTTTGAGGGAGTCAAGATAAGACATAGAGCTACAACTTTGTAGTTTACCACTTTTTCTAATTCGGACGGGAAGAAGCGTTTCTGAGGCGATCTTTGAAGAAGCTGTGCGCAGAGTACGCTGTGGCAGGGCCGATGCAGGAGCGCACCCGCGGTCCCAGTGGTTCAGAAAATGTTGGTTTGGTCGAAGGCATGGCGCACCCGCGGTCCTTGGAGTGCCGCACCCGCGGTCTTGCTTTTTGGAGGTATGGTCGAGATTTAAAGTAACTTTTTGGATGATTTGACTTCATTTCTCTTCTTCTTTCCCCTTCAATCTCGTTTTTCTCTCTAAGGAGCAAGGGTTTTCTTCCATTTCATCCATTTCCTACCTTTGATTCTTGGATCTAGTTCGATTTTCGACTTGAGATCGAGGTTCTCCTTGGTGCTAGGAAGCTTAGGTAAGTTTTTGGTTGAGTTCTATCATGGTTTTTGGTAATGAGATGCTATAGGTTGATGTATTGGTTGGTTTAATGGATTATTTGACTTGTATTTTTGGATATTGAGTTGATGTTGGTGTTATTTATGGATTATTGTTGTAGGTGGTGAACCAAGAGCTAAGTTTGAGGTGTTCTATTGGGTTGTAAGTGGAATTTCATCCCTTGTGCTCACATGATGTTATATGTATTGTGTTTCAAAGATTTTAAAGTGATATTCCCTTCAATTGATTCATTGTTATGTATTGATTCCATTGATTATCTATTGGAGGCATTGATGTCTCACTATTGTTAATAAGGGAATACAAAAGAAAATATGAGATTGTGAAAGGACGGCTTTAAATGCTATTCAGAGTTCAAATGTTTCTATTGGATTGATAAATATATAGCCAAAGAATTGCATGCAATTAGTTGATCAACGCCCATAGGCTTGTATCCCTCAGAGTTATCGGTTTATATCGATTTGGGATACGAGTATCACAGACAGAGATACTATTGATATCAATCCAACCAGAGAAAAGAGAAATACCATCGTATTGCTATCTATTGCTATGTTATTGCTATAGTTATTGCTACAGTATTCATGTTTCAGAGTTGATGGTATTTATGATTTCATAGTCATGTTTTACAGAGTATACTATGTATCATTGTTATGTAAGAGTTCCACTTGCTGAGATTTATTTTCATTTCAGTTATTTCATGTGATGCAGATCAGAGTGGCGGCCCGGGACGTTGACTGTGGACTGGGGGTCATATGCATACACCGTTGGAAGGAAGATTTTGGCATGATCATAGGAATGATGTTTTGTATTTTGTTTTGTCATTCGAATGATCATGTGTTACTATTTTGTAAAGATGTTTAAAGAAATGTATTTTGAAACTCCTTCCATATTTTAAAGAGAAAATTTTATTTCCGCTGTGCATTTTATTTAAAGAGGTCAGAGGTGTCACAGCTTCCAGTTGTGCTAGCATGTTTTTATGATTTAGATTGTTTATATGCATGTTTATCTGATTTGAGTTGCATGCTTAATTTCATAGATTATGAAATATATTGTGTTTATACATGATCGCATGGTTTATGAATTAGTTTGTTTATATACATGCTTACCATGTTTTATACTGGGATTTATTCTCACCGGAGTTATCTGGCTGTTGTCGTGTTTTGTATGTGTGCATGACAACAGGTGGGGCTGGATCAGGGTCGAGATGACGATGAGAGAAGACGAGTTAGCGTGGTGATTCCGGACTTGCAGTAGATTGGATTTTACTACTAGAACTTTAGTAGTGAACCTTAGATTAGAATGTTGTACATTATTGTATTCTAATACTGAATTTGTATTTTATATACAGACATGTATAGTATTTAGATTCCATTACCTTTCGCAGTTATAATTTAAAAAGAAAATTTTTAGACCCTGTTTATCAGAACTGATAATTTAAATCCCAATAACGATTAAGAAGATGATTAGCGTCCGGGTCCCCACAATAGGTGGTATCAGAGCTGATAGTTCCTTTAGACTTAGATTATCAGAGCGATAGATCCTTTAGATTAAGATAGTCAGAATTGATAGATTCTTCAGACTGAGATAGCTGAGAATGAGCGGGGTAGATTGAATTTTCTTCCTTGCATGTGATTGCTAGCATGAGATTTACGTCAATGTTGATTTGCATGATGTGTGCTAGCATGATTTACTGTCTTCCCTATTACGTGTTGTTTGTATCTGAGTTGATTGCAGCATGTACTTACTAAGCCTGGATCAGAACCGAGTCTGAATCAGAGGTATATGATCAGAGGAGGGCTGAGATAGATTATACAGATTGTATATTGATTTGTTTGATATTCAGATATACCGCCTCGGAGATTTCCAGAAAGGGGTAGTACTTCGTCTGAACAGAGAGATGTATCAGAAACTCAGTTAGAAGAAAAGATGAAAGAATTTGAGTTATTATAGCCGCCGGTTCTGAATGGTACCGAGACATCTGAAGATTGTCAGAACTGGTTCGATGATATAGAAATCTTGTTCGATTTACTGGACTGCACAGATGAGCAGAGGGTTAAAATGGTGCCTTATCAGTTACGAGAAGCCGCCAGGAGTTGGTGGATTACCAGTACAAGAATGTGGGCACAGAGAGGTACAGTGATTTCGTGGGAAATATTCAGAACTGAATTTTATCGACGATTTTTCTCAGTCTCGTACCGAGAGGACAAGAAAGCAGAGTTTGAGAATTTGAGCCAAGGGCAGCTGAATATTGACCAATATATTGCTAAATTCTCTACTCTACTTCATTTTGCTCCTCATTTAGCTGGGAATGATGAAGCTGTAGTGAATCAGTTCATCAGAGGGTTGAATTCGGAGGTAGTTGCATTTATGAATTTGCAACGACCTTATCATTTTGCTGATATCTTGAGTAGAGCAAAGAGAGCGGAGATGAGTCTGATTAGACAATTGACAAGGTTGTGCGTGAAGCCCCTTCAAACACAGCAATCCCCTCTTCGATATGATCACGGCAGTACGAGTGGGAAGCAAGATTTGCTGAAAGCTCGAAAGAAGTCATTCAAGAAGTTGGGAAGTGGTTCCTCTAGCTCCAGTGGTTCTAGCCCGAGTTATACTGGAGTATATTGCAGTACTTGCGGAGGGAGACATCCCACCGAGCAATGCCAGGGAGTGACTGGTAGATGCAATATTTGTGGACAACCGGGACACTTTGCTAAAGTCTGTCCCCAGAAGCGTTCCCGAAGATTGTAGGGAACATAGTTCAATTGCAACCACAGATCCAGAATTCACAACAGGTACTATTCTTTATGATTCTATTGCATATGTATTGATATATACTAATGCATTTGTTAAGAATATCTTTGACTGAGTTGTATGGAGATATGTTGTATCTGTTGGGTCTAGTGGTACTGTAGTATTGATTTCCTAGCTTGTTGAGGAACTGTTGATATCAGAGATTTCTGTGACATATTATATACTACAGTAAGATAAGAATGAGATCGAGTTAGATTATAATGTACTTGTGTCTTCTGATTCGACCGCATTATTGATGTTAATATGCTAAACAAGTACAGAACCAGTATAAATTCCAATCAAGAAAGTACAAGATTCAGACCAGATATGGCTGATGAGTAGAGATTTCACAATAAGGATTCTAGATTTAGAATTCCTTTGATATCTGTATTGTATCTGACTCGATTAGTACAGAAAGGAGCAGATTGCATCCTTATGTATTCAGTAGACCCACTGAAATCGAGTTTAGTATTGACAGATTGGTCAATATTATACAAGTTAGCTGATGTTGGTCAGATCAGATTTTAGATTTGCTTTATATCAGAAAGATAGATTTCAGAATTGAATCTAGAGCTGATACTGAATGTTGTTTTAGAATTCAGTACAGAATGATATTGAAGATTAATAGAAGGGTACAGATTGCTAACTCTTAGATTCAGGGATATTCTGATGAGTTTATGCTTGTTATATCCATGATATGTGATATGTTAACAGCATCTGATTGATTAAATTGAATATTTGAAGATTTTATTGAATATTTAGAGAACCATGATTATTGTATACAGAAATTAGGCAGGTATGAATCATAATTGAAACAGATTTTATTCAGAATATGTGATATCTGCAGTGGTATACCGAATTATTTGCACAGTTGAGACAGAAATCAGCAACTGTAAACGACACAGGTAACAGATATATCAGAATTAGTAGAAATGTCAGAAAGTCAGAATTTCTGAGTTTTACAGATTTCCTTATTCCCTTATTATGTTATATTTACTTGCGTATTGTGATTGATCTAAATCAGTATTTGAGACATCTTATATTGTTTGGGAGTATATTCTATTTGCAGATGAGGTATGACAGATGATTTGGGCACTGTGAAGATTGATCAGTAGTCAGAATCATCAGTGTTGCCGCAATCTTTGTTTTATGAGTACTAGATCGGTATCAGTTCTTTCTATTCTGAATCTGATGTAATATTCCTGTTATTGTGAATCAGTGTTTGATACAGATTAGTGTAAACAGTTAGACATGGGATCAGAATGTTCAGAATTTGTTTGTAATAATCAGAACAAAACATCAGTCAGAATAACAGATATTTGATTTTGTGTTATATGGGACTGATTATGTTATGATATCAGAATGTTTCAGAATTGGTTACAGATTTTGATATTGATAGTCAGAGCTGAATACCAGGTAGGTATTTCTTCCTTATTTTATGTTATTAACTGAATTGGTTATACAGGATGGTTCGAATCTGAATTCACAGGTAACATCAGAACCGAACAGTTATGGATTCAGTTTCATTCAGATAGTTGTGAATGTGCGTTATTCGAACAGATAGTGGTGATATAGACAGATCAGATCAGTTGTCACAGAATTTGTACAGAAATGTTGGCAGAAATTGTACTGACAAGTCTGAATTGCTAACAGAAGAAGACAAAAAGATATAAATCAGAAGATTATTACAGATTTTGTGTAGTTCTGAATAGAAATGGGAGTACATTTCTATGGCTTTCGTAATGAAATTACCGCCATTTCTTTAGATTATGATATGATATGATTATGATTGACAGATTACTCAATCTATATCTATCAGTTTGTACCAGATTACGTACAAACAGAACTAGATGACATAGATCGATGTCAAAGAAATAATCAGATGGATTAAATATTGAATTAGATGATATCAGATTGTGATTTTGATGGAGTTGTACTTGTGATAGACTATATCATAAGCTCTCTTGTGCAAATTTATTACAGATTGGCAGATAATCAGAAAGATTGACAGATAGTCAGGGTGTAGTTACCAGATATTGACAAATATTTGTGGAGCTTTAGTACTGGATGTTAGTACTAGTTTATATAGATTATTGTCATTGTGAGTGACTTACTGTATGACAATAGTTATTGAAATAGTTCCGAAGGGACAGATTTAAGAAACCAATGTCGGATGATGACGTTTGGTATTGGAAGATGAAGATTGATTATGTCCTAGATTGGGATAGACCGATGGGATAACAACTACAGGTGGTGTTGTTGGTTATAGACTGCAGATTGGCATATACGGATGTTGTATAGCCAGTAATGCGGGATTAATTCGGCTAGAACGAGTTGAAAAAGGATTATGATATTATAATTCTTGAATTTTGATTTCAGATTGGAATCAGAAATATACCTTATAATGATGTTAGTGAAACGAGTTTGGATGTTAAACTCTGTTATACAGTTCTTCTGATAGATTTGGTTTGATGATTGGTGAGTTCGAGGACGAACTCAGATCTAAGAGGGGGAGGAATGTAATGCCCGAGAATTTAATTACCGTAATCTGGAATGATTTGGATACGATTACTGTAATCTGAGATTAATCTGAAATGACTTATTGAATTAATCACGATAATTATAGACGGAATGGATCGGACTAGAACACATGAGAAAGGTGTAAATGTGTGTGCCAAGAAAGAGCCCCGCGTACATGCGCTGTTTGGATGGGCGCACATGCGCGGAGCTGGCCGAAGCTTGCGCGCACATGCGCGAGATAATGCGCGCACATACGCGGCAAGGCCAGAACCAGTGGCGCATATGCGCGAAGATGTTGGCGCATATGCGCGGGAGGGCCAGTAGGGGTGGCGTATATGCGCGGAAATATTGGCGCATATGCGCGAGAAGGAAATTGCTAGTTCGAAGGAACTGGCGCATATGCGCGACTTTGTGCGCGCATATGCGCGAAACGTGCAAGACATGCACCTTGCCACTTGCCTTGCATGCATGAAATGTATATATATATGTATGTAAGAATCGAATTCTCCTCAGATTTCATTCAGAAACCGAGAGGTTAGGGGGAAAGCGTTGTTCTTCATTTTAAATTTGATTTATGAGCGATTCGTCTAGCTGAATTGAAATCCGACTTCGGTACTGTGTGTAATAGCCGAGCCCGGTGTACGGTACGATTTAAGTTTCGTTTGTTATTTGGGATATTTGATTAGAGGTTCAGAGTTGTATTTTTGGGCTATAGTATTGTTAGTTTTATTGTCTTGAGGTGTTAGTTGATGTTGGTTGTTCGTTTCAGAGTTTCGGATCGATTCTAGTTGCATGGGAATAGTGCTTTGCCGTGACCTGAGTGCACCCGCGCTCTTAACTGGAGTGCCCCCGCGGTGTACTGTGCTGTTTTGGAGTTGGAATGCCGTGAGCACACCGCACCCGCGGTGATGTAGAGACCGCCCCTGCGGTAAAGACCGCACCCGCGCTGCTTGCGTCGCCGCACCCGCGCTGTTCGTGTTCCAGAATTTTTGAGTATGCCGTAACCATTGCGCACCCGCGGTGCTTAGAGGAGCGCACCCGCGGTGAAGGTATGGGCGAGTTTTTAAGCTACTTTTTGGAGTGGTTGGCCATACTTTCCCTTTCTTTTCTCCTCCATTCTCGACTTTTCTCTCCATTTCAAGGGTTTTCAGTCATTTCTTTCCTTTCCTATCTTCGATTCAGGCGTTTGTTTGGAATTTCGACTTGAGTTCGACGTTCTCCTTGGTGCTAGGAAGCTTGGGTAAGCTTTTGGTGCGATTCTGTTAAGATTGTAAATTAAGAGTTATTTAGGTTGGTTGTTTATGTGGATTTATGGATTATTTAGCTTGTAAACTTGGATATTTAGTTGATATTGGTGTTATTTGTGGATTATTTGTTGTAGGTGGTGATCAAGAGCTAAGTTGAGGTGTTTGTTGTGGTTTGTAAGTGGAAATTCATTCCTTTTGCTCACATGATTATATATGTATGTGTTTCAAAGAGTTTATTGTGTTATTCCCTTTCATTTGATCCATAGTATGTATTGTTATATGTATTGGAGGCATTGTATGTCTCATTATTGATTAAAGGGAATACAAAGAGATATATAGAGTTCAAAGTGATTGTTAAAACCAGAGAAGAGTTTAAATGTTTTCGGATTGATAAATACATAGTCAGAGATTGCATGCAATATTAGATGATCATCGCCTATAGGCTTATATAACTCAGAGTTATCGGTATTTATATCGATTTGGGATACGAGCACCCCAGAGCAGAGATACTATTGATATCAATCTCCAGAGCAAAAGAGAAATACCATCATATTTTATATGCTATTGCTATGTTATTGATATTCAGAGTTTACAGTTCAGAGTTGATGGTATTTATGATTTCAAAGAGATGTTTTACAGAGTTATTGTTCATTGTTATATAAGAGTTCCACTTGCTGAGATTTATTCTCATTCCAGTTATTTTCATGTGATGCAGATCAGAGTGGTGCCCCGGGACGTTGACTGTGGATTGGGGGTCATATGCATACACCGTTGGAAGGATGATTTTGGCATGATCATAGGAATGATGTTTTGTTTTTGTTATGTCATTTAAATGATCATGTATTTATTTTGTAAAGATATTTGATGAAATGTATTTTGAAACTCCTTCCGTATATTTTAAAGAGAAAATTTTATTTCCGCTGCGTATTTATTTTAAAAGAGGATCGGGGTGTCACACTGTGTTTGTATCAACACAGGCTACAACTGGACGTAAGTTTTATTACGTTTAGACATGTTTTGAATTTATGATGCTGTCAGAATTGAATAGGATTCATATATGATGTTCTGGTCATGTTAGACATCATAGAATCGAAGTCAGATTGAGAAACAGAGTGTTTA
This sequence comes from Primulina eburnea, assembly GCF_022965805.1. Lineage (NCBI taxonomy): Eukaryota > Viridiplantae > Streptophyta > Magnoliopsida > Lamiales > Gesneriaceae > Primulina > Primulina eburnea. The sequence goes on along the minus strand of NC_133103.1, from coordinate 42,476,350 downwards.
TGTAGTTGCTAGGATTTTCAGAGTCGATTGGACTAAGATTTCATATCAGAATTGTATTATCGTTCAGAGTTTGAGTTGTATCGATATTGATTATGAATTCTGATATTATATCTGTGATGTTGAGATTGACGGGATTATCAAGATTGTAGTGTTATGACGTCGAAACATCAGTTGATTTAGATTGATCAGATTCAGTTATGATTTAGATTTCATTGTGATATTATTGATATGACTCAGATTGTATCTTGTTCAGACATTGATCAGATTATATACTGAATTGAGTATTGATCAGAACAGATTGTATATTGAGTTATTCATTGACATATTGTATTCGATATTGTCAATTCAGATTGATATGGACAGAGTTGAGTACAGGTCATTGTCTTCGTCAGACAGGGACGACAAAGGTATAATTCATGTGATATTCGGGAAGCATAACTCAAATTAGATTAATTTGAGTTTCCCAATAAAATCACATACTAGATTATTGTTTATATTGTTACCTGATTATGCTTTGATTATAGAATTGTATTCAAGCAGGTAAGATAATTTCCATATTCCGATATGAATATGATTATGCTTTGTTTATAGATTGTTATTCATTGCATTTAAGATAGGAAAGTCTTGACAGCCATTGTTAGACTTCTAGACGTTCGGTGTATCTCAACGTAGGAGTAGCCATTACTCCTATTGCCAGCCGTCGATACAGCTCGGACCGAAGTCTAGGAATAAGACGTACAGTCGCCCCGAGTGGTTGGGTAGGTGACAGCCAGTGACGTCTTATTCACCCCGGGATCCCTAGAGTTATAGATCGAGTCAAGTCTAGACATGATTTGATTAGGACTTCATGCTTATATGGATGTGGCTCCTAGATCATGGGACCCATCGTTATTGCTTCCAGTTGTGCTAGCATGTTTTTATGATTTAGATTGTTTATATGCATGTTTATCTGATTTGAGTTGCATGCTTAATTTCATAGATTATGAAATATATTGTGTTTATAAATGATCGCATGGTTTATGAATTAGTTTGTTTATATACATGCTTACCATGTTTTATACTGGGATTTATTCTCACCGGAGTTATCCGGCTGTTGTCGTGTTTTGTATGTGTGCATGACAACAGGTGGGGCTGGATCAGGGTCGAGATGACGATGAGAGAAGACGAGTTAGCGTGGTGATTCCGGACTTGCAGTAGATTGGATTTTACTACTAGAACTTTAGTAGTGAACCTTAGATTAGAATGTTGTACATTATTGTATTCTAATACTGAATTTGTATTTTATATACAGACATGTATAGTATTTAGATTCCATTACCTTCCGCAGTTATAATTTAAAAAGAAAATTTTTAGACCCTGTTTATCAGAACTGATAATTTAAATCCCAATAACGATTAAGAAGATGATTAGCGTCCGGGTCCCCACAGTACTAAAATATGTCAGGGTTTGAACAAGTTTTTACGATGGTTATGATGATACAAAATATGCTTGAGGTTGTTTCTTGAGTTTATGACATTTTAGTTGGTATCATATTGTTGTATATGAGGGTTTGAAACAAGTTCCATGTTATGTATGATGATACAAAGTATGTTGGTATATGAGAATATGTTTATAAATGTGTATGAATAGTATTGCTTGAGTTTTGGTGTATACAAAATATAGGGACATCATGCCAAAATTTTTATAAACCATCAAAGTGATGCCTCTTGTTTTGATTTAATTCATACTATAGTTATATCATTCAAACCTTATTTTGATTACAAGTATAAGTATCATTAATCATGTCAAGTATAGAGTAAGGGTGTGACAGTTTTATACTAACCTTTTCTTGCAGGTATAATGGTTGACGATCGACAATTTCAAACAATGTTAGAAGGGGTGGATAAAATATGGGAGAAGGAGTTTAAGCCTCTACGAAAAAAATATATGGGTTATGAAGAAGAGGCGATGCATGATAGGCATGTTGATGAGCGTAGTCGAGGTAGTGGAGTTGAAAGAAGTAGAACATGGCATTTACATCATGATGATGATATGCGATGTAAGGAGGATAGAGGAGGTGGCCGGAGATGTGAATCTAGCAAATATGAATATCAAGGTACATTTAAAAATTCAATTTCTAGTACTTGTGATGTTATATGTTGTTGGTGTTTAGAAATTGGTCATGATATCAATCATTGTCCACGTGATGAGGTGACCATAATAAAATCGCCGGTTGAGCTTAATTCTCAAATGGAGGGTGATGTTGTGGGTGAGTTTGAATCCCGAATGGAGGATGATGTTGTAGAAGAACCTGAATTTGAGGTTGTGGTTGAGATAGTTGTTGATGATGTTATTCCACTAGTTGGTGAGTTGAATATTGTTGAACGATATACAACGGAGAATGAATCATTAAGTGGAGAAGAAATGCTTAATTTGTCTACTATGGAGGAGGAAAGTAGACAAGGAGAAGTTATGGTACATAAATTTGTTGAGGAACCAAATGTTTCATTGGTTCAATTGAATCCAAGTGTTCTTGAGGATCAATTGAAAATTATTCTTGAATTGAGTGAAAAAGAAATTAAAATGGCCGAAAGAAAGAGAGATGAAAATAGTGAGATTGCCATAGAAAATAAAAAAGAGATAAAAGAAAAAGAGGCCAAATAAAAAGAAAAGAAAAATGAATTAAAGACCCAAAAGAGTAAAAAGAGTGAGGTTGAGAATTATGTATTTTTGAATAAACCCTTTAAAGTACCTTTGTACAAAGTGGTTTATTGTCATTGTGATGATATAGCCGGTTCAATCCCGAGCGATGTTAATTCTTCTTTGCAGGATTATTGTGATGGCATGATGAAGAGGAGAACAATTGTTGATGGAGTGAAAATGCGGTGGAACCATCCATATGACGTTGAGAGCAATTATCGTGAGGTAAGAGTAGTTGCCAACACAACAATCATGAGGTATGATTTTCGTTTTGATCCTAGTTCATTGTTGTGTTGTATTCAAGATTTTGGAATGAATGTTGAAAAAGTTATGTTTATAGAATTTAACTGTGAATTGTTGTTGTTACCGGGGGTTCAAAGAATTGAGAATGTTGACATATTGCATAATGTAAATTCAAATGTTATGGATTGGGAGTTTCCACAAGTTGTCCAATGGATGAGATTTTGTCATGGCAATAAATTATATACATTAGACTTAGATTTTTGTGATGAGATAATATATTGCATTGATAGTACATGTGACGTGTCCTATTTCCATGATTTATATTTGATTGGTGATGGTTGTGAAGATTACATGGATCGTATATTTAGTGTGTTATATTTGCATGATTTATGCTTGTTTGATGGTTTTGAGAGGTTCAAGGATGAACATAATTATTTCTTTGTTCATGATGAATACCTGTTTAAAGAAAATAAATTTTTCATCCTACATCCATTGCATGAGTTGTTAATTGATATTGAGGTACATGACATGTGTTTAATTGGTAGCCATGAAATAACTAGAGCCATAGATATGATGCATGAATTTTTACTATGGTTGCATATGAGGAGGTATATTGAGTGGAATTGTGAAACATGCATTGCACGTAAGAATTTTTATGATCATAATGAATACAATTTTAAGGAGGATAAATTGTTTATTCTAAATTCATTGCATGAGTTACGCGCTGTTAATGCATATAGTGGTGTATTTATCTTTGATAAAATGCATGATTATATGTGTTGGTTGCATATGAAGAAGTATGTTAAGTGGTGTAGTCAAGGGTGCAGTGGATATGAGAAAAGGGCATCTAAGTTTGATTCTTATGTGTTGTATCAATTACATCTTATTCCTAGTGAAATATGGTCGAACAAGTGTATGGAATTTGTTATGTTGCTAACTAGGTCTAAGAAGGGGAGGAATCTGATATTTGTGATTCTTAGTAATATTTTATCATTTGGTGTCATATGTTATTTGATGTTTGGTGAGGTTGATGAATACATAGGGAAGGCGACCGTGAATTTGGGATTTCGAGTGCTGATGGAGCGAGAACCTGAAAACGTCTACAATCTTGAGCTTAAAGGTAAGCATGTTGATAATATACTTCTTGTTATTACTAACTTGCTTCGTTTTATGTAGGTAGACAAGATTTGAGGACAAATCTTTTTGAAGAAGGGGAGTATGATGTGGGGGCCCGGACGCTAATCAAGTTCTTAATCATCATTGGGACTAATTAATCAATTATAAACAGGGTCTAATTTTTTTTTTTTATGCGGAACGTAGTGAAATCAAACTAATATACAACTCAGTATATAAAAGTTGTGACACCCCGATCCTCTTTTAAAATAAATACACAGCGGAAATAAAATTTTTCTTTTCAAATACGGAAGGAGTTTCAAAATACATTTCTTTAAATATCTTTACAAAATAAATACATGATCATTTAAATGACATAACAAAAACAAAACATCATTCCTATGATCATGCCAAAAATCCTCCTTCCAACGGTGTATGCATATGACCCCCGATCTACAGTCAACGTCCCGGGGCACCACTCTGATCTGCATCACATGAAATAACTGGAATGAGAATAAATCTCAGCAAGTGGAACTCTGATATAACAATGAACAATAACTCTGTAAAACATATCTTTGAAATCATAAATACCATCAACTCTGAACTGTAAACTCTGAATATCGATAACATAGCAATAGCATAAAAATATGATGGTATTTCTCTTTTACTCTGGGGATTGATATCAATAGTATCTCTGCTCTGGGGTGCTCGTATCCCAAATCGATATAAATACCGATAACTCTGAGGGATATAAGCCTATGGGCGATGATTATCTAATATTGCATGCAATCTCTGACTATGATTAATCAATCCAATAAAACATTTGAACTCTGAATAGAATTTAAAGCCGTCACTTTGGAAACCATATCTTTTCTCTTGTATTCCCTTATAACAATAATTGAGACATCAATGCCTCCAATAGATAATCAATGGGATCAATACATAACAATGAATCAATGGAAGGGAATAACACTTTGAAACCTTTAAAACACAATACATATAATATCATGTGAGCAAAAAGGATGAAATTCCACTTACAAACCACAACAAACACCTCAACTTAGCTCTTGATCACCACCTACAACAAATAATCCACAAATAACACCAATATCAACTAAATATCCAAGATTACAAGCTAAATAATCCATAAATCCACATAAACAACCAACCTAAACAACTCTTAATTTACAACCTTAACAGAATCGCACCAAAAGCTTACCCAAGCTTCCTAGCACCAAGGAGAACGTCGAACTCAAGTCGAAATTCCAAACAAACGCCTGAATCGAAGATAGGAAAGGAAAGAAATGACTAAAAACCCTTGAAATGGAGAGAAATGTCGAGAATAGAGGAGAAAAGAAAGGGAAAGTATGGCCAACCACTCCAAAAAGTAGCTTAAAAACTCGCCCATACCTTCACCGCGGGTGCGCTCCTCTAAGCACCGCGGGTGCGCAATGGTTTCGGCAGCCACAAAAATTCTGGAACACGAACAGCGCGGGTGCGGCGACGCAAGCAGCACGGGTGCGGTCTCTACCGTGGGGGCACTCCAGTTAAGAGCGCGGGTGCACTCTGGTCACGGCAAAGCACTATTCCCAAGCAACTCAAATCGAACCAAAACGCTGAAACGAACAACCAACATCAACTAACACCTCAAGACAATAAAACTAACAATACTATAGCCCAAAAATACAACTCTGAACATCTAATCAAATATCCCAAATAACAAACGAAACTTAAATCGTACCGTACACTGGGCTCGGCTATTACAATCTCCCCCCCTTAAGGGAATTTCGTCTGCGAAATTGACGTCACGGCACGAACAACTCAGGATACTTCTCTCTTATCTTCTCCTCTGGTTCCCACGTAGCCTCCTCTAGCAAATGGTTCCTCCAAAGAACTTTGACAATGCCGATCTCTTTGTTCCTCAACACTCTAACTGTGCGATCCAGAATCTGAATCGAAATCTCTTGATACGTCAAATTCGGCGTCAAGTCCAATGGCTCATGGCGAATGTAGTGACCCGTTCCAGAATCACCTACTAAGCAAGAACTAAGCATGCAATTAACCTAATTAACAATAATCAGAGATAACAGCGGAAAAGTCAACAAAAATACCGATTATATATGGTAACCCGTTCCAGAATCACCTACTAAGCAAGAACTAAGCATGCAATTAACCTAATTAACAATAATCAGAGATAACAGCGGAAAAGTCAACAAAAATACCGATTATACAACCCAATCGAAGTCTAGAATAACTCAAAATAAAATATCCAATACAACCATATCGAATCAAAACAATACCGATAAACTAAACCAACCAGCTACTCAACGTCCTCCTCCTGCTCCTCCTGAGCTGTCCAACCTGAGGCCTGCCCCCGTGGGAAAGGGGTGTCCAAGAATAAACAAAACCGAGGACGTGAGCGATAAGAACGCCCAGTACAAAAGTATGAGTATACAGACCTATATGAAATGCACATGCTATGATCATGATACCGGGGTAGTCAAGAAACAGGAGTCACAAAAGGATCTCAACAATGCTCAGTCTAGAGGCGCCAAGTGGATAGTGCCGCGCGGTCCAACCTCTGGGTCACTGCATCCACTACAAGACAGACGTGGACCTAAAATGTCCCGGACCACCGAAGCCCTCCCGACCCGTCGGCCACTGTGTACTCTCGGTGTCCATGCGTCCACAAGACAGGGCTGAGCGGCCCCAAGATATAGCTTATCTCGAAAGAGATACAGCTCAACAGTAAAGGCTATCTCGAAGGAGAATACGGCACAACATGAAATGCAACGTGCAGTAATAAACGTGACATAATAGCATGCATCATATGACATATATCAATGCACCACATAATCATGCAACACATATAAGAATGTATACTCAACCAGGATATCTCGGATAGTACTTTCGTACCTCTATCACAGCAAGCCTAGCCTTACGCAACACCGCTAAATCAGGTCTAGAACAAGCCTACGCATCAAAAGCATACCCAATGAACAATACTACCATGCTCGGCTAGCAAAACCAGTACTCCCTAGTACTACCAAAGGTTTAGGGTTTACCTTCGTCCGTCGACAGCCCTTTGATGTCGATTGCCTCGAAACTCCGGCGCTGCTATGCTACCAATCCCGGCAGCTCTTGGCTATCGCTCGAACAACAACTAGCCCTAGAATCCTTCCAAAACTCTCAAAGAGGAGACTTAACTCAAGGAATGGCAAGTCACAAATGAGAAATCCGAGCACTATTTATAGGCCATATTCGGATCCTCCGAACACCACTTCGGAACGTCCGAACGCTACGTGTCCATTGGCTCTTGACAGCTCATGATCGGATCCTCCGATCATACACTTCGGACCGTCCGAACATGCACGTGTCCAGCTGCTCTTGACACCTCATGATCGGATCCACCGAACCTACACTTCGGAACGTCCGAACTCCCACGTGTCGATCAACTCTTGACACCTAATGATCGGATCCACCGAACTCACTTCGGACCTTCCGAACTCTTCGGTGCTTCTGAACCATCTTCGGTCCGTCCGATCATGACTCGGTCAAAATTACACATTAAACCTTCTTAATCACCAATAATCCGTTAATTACCCAATTTGGGATTCGGGCTACTACATTCTCCCCCCCTTAAAACGATTTCGTCCTCGAAATCAAGCTTAGAAAATGAACAAAACGAAAATAACAACATCATTACCCTCCAAATCTAAGGGACAACCCATCACTAGACGCTTGGCTAAAACCGAATGACCCATCGGAGTAGAAACGGAAAGAATGACATCTAGAGAAACATGCGGTAACTTATGACGCTTAACAAATCGTCCTGGTCACCCCAACGACCTACACTTCCCTGACTACTCTCATCACCAAAGTGGTCAGCCATTGCTACAACATAGAATGGGGAAACTAGTAAATTGGTCAACGGAAATCCCAAAACAGAATCTATATCCCAAAATCGCATGCATGCTCTGATACCATAAATGTAGTGACCCGTTCCAGAATCACCTACTAAGCAAGAACTAAGCATGCAATTAACCTAATTAACAATAATCAGAGATAACAGCGGAAAAGTCAACAAAAATACCGATTATACAACCCAATCGAAGTCTAGAATAACTCAAAATAAAATATCCAATACAACCATATCGAATCAAAACAATACCGATAAACTAAACCAACCAGCTACTCAACGTCCTCCTCCTGCTCCTCCTGAGCTGTCCAACCTGAGGCCTGCCCCCGTGGGAAAGGGGTGTCCAAGAATAAACAAAACCGAGGACGTGAGCGATAAGAACGCCCAGTACAAAAGTATGAGTATACAGACCTATATGAAATGCACATGCTATGATCATGATACCGGGGTAGTCAAGAAACAGGAGTCACAAAAGGATCTCAACAATGCTCAGTCTAGAGGCGCCAAGTGGATAGTGCCGCGCGGTCCAACCTCTGGGTCACTGCATCCACTACAAGACAGACGTGGACCTAAAATGTCCCGGACCACCGAAGCCCTCCCGACCCGTCGGCCACTGTGTACTCTCGGTGTCCATGCGTCCACAAGACAGGGCTGAGCGGCCCCAAGATATAGCTTATCTCGAAAGAGATACAGCTCAACAGTAAAGGCTATCTCGAAGGAGAATACGGCTCAACATGAAATGCAACGTGCAGTAATAAACGTGACATAATAGCATGCATCATATGACATATATCAATGCACCACATAATCATGCAACACATATAAGAATGTATACTCAACCAGGATATCTCGGATAGTACTTTCGTACCTCTATCACAGCAAGCCTAGCCTTACGCAACACCGCTAAATCAGGTCTAGAACAAGCCTACGCATCAAAAGCATACCCAATGAACAATACTACCATGCTCGGCTAGCAAAACCAGTACTCCCTAGTACTACCAAAGGTTTAGGGTTTACCTTCGTCCGTCGACAGCCCTTTGATGTCGATTGCCTCGAAACTCCGGCGCTGCTATGCTACCAATCCCGGCAGCTCTTGGCTATCGCTCGAACAACAACTAGCCCTAGAATCCTTCCAAAACTCTCAAAGAGGAGACTTAACTCAAGGAATGGCAAGTCACAAATGAGAAATCCGAGCACTATTTATAGGCCATATTCGGATCCTCCGAACACCACTTCGGAACGTCCGAACGCTACGTGTCCATTGGCTCTTGACAGCTCATGATCGGATCCTCCGATCATACACTTCGGACCGTCCGAACATGCACGTGTCCAGCTGCTCTTGACACCTCATGATCGGATCCACCGAACCTACACTTCGGAACGTCCGAACTCCCACGTGTCGATCAACTCTTGACACCTAATGATCGGATCCACCGAACTCACTTCGGACCTTCCGAACTCTTCGGTGCTTCTGAACCATCTTCGGTCCGTCCGATCATGACTCGGTCAAAATTACACATTAAACCTTCTTAATCACCAATAATCCGTTAATTACCCAATTTGGGATTCGGGCTACTACAGCGAAGAACATGGGAAGGATCTGCAACATACTTCCTGAGCATCGATACGTGAAACACATTATGAACTCTGTCAAGATCTGGAGGTAGGGCTAATCTGTAGGCTCTGTCACCAACTCTGTCCAAAATCTCGAATGGACCAATAAATCTAGGACTCAACTTGCCCTTCTTGCCAAATCTCATCACACCCTTGAGAGGTGCTATCTTCAGAAACACGTGATCGCCAACCTCGAACTGCAAAGGCCTACGACGAACATCTGCATAGCTCTTCTGTCTGGACTGGGCAGTCTTCATCCTTTCTCTGATAACAGCAACAACATCGGCAGTCTGCTGGACCAACTCTGGTCCCAACATCTTCCTCTCACCAACCTCGTCCCAATACAAGGGAGATCTGCACTTCCTGCCATAAAGTGCCTCATACGGTGCCATGCCAATCGTCGCCTGGTAGCTATTATTATAAGTGAACTCAACCAAAGGCAACAAAGAATCCCAGCTACCTGGAAAGTCTATAGTACAAGCTCTGAGCATATCCTCAAGAATCTGAATGACTCTCTCTGACTGACCATCGCTCTGAGGATGATAGGCTGTACTGAACGCTAACCGCGAACCCATAGCTCTGTGCAAACTCTTCCAAAACTCTGAAGTAAATCTAGGGTCACGATCAGACACGATCGACACAGGGACACCATGAAGTCTGACAATCTCTGCTATGTAGTCCTCGGCATACTGGTTCATCGAATACGTCGTCTTGACTGGAAGAAAGTGCGCTGACTTAGTCAATCGATCAACGATAACCCAAATAGAATTGAAACCTCTCTGCACTCTGGGAAGACCAGTCACGAAATCCATCGTAATATGCTCCCACTTCCACTGAGGAATCGGCAATGACAACAATGTCCCAGCAGGTCTCTGGTGTTCAATCTTCACCTGCTGACAAGTAAGGCACTGAGAAATGAACACGGCAACATCCTTCTTCATACCTGGCCACCAGTAGAGTCGACGAAGATCCTGATACATCTTCGTACTGCCTGGATGAATCGAATACGGCGCGGTATGAGCCTCTGTCAGAATATCTCTACGAATATCATCGCCAACAGGAACACAAATACGACCTCTGAAAGTCACCAAACCATCACCATTCAAGGCAAACTCTGAATTACCTCTAATCTCTGCTCTATCTCTCAACTCTGTCAACTGAACATCAGTCGACTGCTCTCTACGAATCCTGTCCGTCAATGAAGATCGAATAACCAACGCTGAAAGACGAGCAATGGTGCCTGGAATCACCAGATCAATCTCCTCTCTCTGCAAATCCATCAGCAACGGTCTCTGAATCAAAGAACTCAATGAAGCACTTGACTTACGACTCAAAGCATCAGCCACAACATTCGCCTTCCCTGGGTGATAACTGATAGTCACATCGTAATCTTTGACCAGCTCTAACCACCTCCTCTGTCGCATATTGAGCTCTTTCTGCGAGAACAGATACTTCAAACTCTTGTGGTCTGTGAAAATCTCACACTTTTCGCCATACAAGTAGTGTCTCCAAATCTTCAGGGCGAAAACCACAGCTGCCAACTCTAAATCATGCGTCGGATAATTCTTCTCATAATCCTTCAACTGGCGAGAAGCATAGGCAATGACCTTACCTCTCTGCATCAACACTGCCCCGAGACCCTTCTTCGACGCATCGGTAAAGACAACAAAATCCTCTGAACCACTGGGCAATGCGAGAATAGGAGCTGACGTCAATCTATCCTTCAACTCCTGAAATGCACTCTGGCAATCTATAGACCACTCGAACTTCACATTCTTCCTCGTCAAATTGGACAATGGCAGGGCAATCTTGGAAAAGTCTGAAATGAAACGACGATAATAACCCGCCAAACCAAGGAAACTGCGTACCTCAGAAATAGTCGTAGGAATAGGCCACTTCTGAATCGCCTCTATCTTCATCGGATCAACAGCAATGCCATCCCTCGAAACGACATGGCCTAGAAAAGAAATCTGATCCAACCAAAACTCACACTTCTTCAACTTGGCAAACAACCTCCGCTCTCTCAACAACTGGAGCACAACTCTGAGATGCTCTGAATGAAGCTCTCTGGTCTTAGAATAGATCAAGATATCATCGATGAAGACAATGACAAAGCTATCCAAATACGGCTTGAACACACGGTTCATCAGGTCCATGAAGACAGAAGGGGCATTGGTCAAACCAAAAGACATCACGAGAAACTCATAGTGACCATACCTGGTCCGGAAAGCCGTCTTAGGGATATCGGACTCCCTAACCTTCAACTGATAGTAGCCAGACCGAAGATCAATCTTCGAGAAAACAGTGGCACCTTGGAGTTGGTCAAACAAATCATCAATCCGTGGCAACGGATACTTGTTCTTGATCGTCACTTTGTTAAGCTCCCTATAGTCGATACACAGACGCAAAGAACCATCCTTCTTCTTAACAAATAGAACCGGAGCTCCCCAAGGCGAAGAACTCGGACGAATAAAACCCTTATCTAGAAGATCCTGCAACTGCGTCTTCAACTCTTTCATCTCAGTAGGAGCCATCCTATACGGAGCCTTAGAAATAGGAACCGTACCTGGAGCAAGATCAATAACAAACTCTACATCTCTATCCGGCGGCAAACCCGGAACATCATCCTCAAACACATCAGCAAACTCCCTCACCACATCAATATCATCAATATTCAACTTAATCAGTCTATCAACATCCACAATAGATGCCAGAAAAACATCACAACCTCTACACAATAGCCTCTCAGCATCAAGACACGAAATAAAATGAAGGACCAGCGAAGTACCTGAGCTGGCGAGAACTCCTCCCTGGCCATCATCTGCAAAAGTCACCGTCTTAGCAACGCAATCAATAACAGCACGATAGGTCGACAGCCAATCCATGCCAAGAATAACATCAAAGGCAACCATCGGGATCACAATCAAATCAGCAAAGACCTCTCGATCAACAAAACGAACGGGGCACGCATACACTATGGAAGTCGGGCACAAAACATCTCCCGAAGGCAAAACAACACTAAGCTGCAGGGGAATAACAGAAGGAACTATACCCAAAGATCTCAAAAACAATTCAGACATAAAAGAATGAGTAGCACCAGTATCAATCAAAGTAGTAGCTACTCTGCCTGAAATTAAAATGGAACTAGAGATTACAGAAGAATTACGATTAATACCTTCCTTAGTCATCGAAAAGATACGACCCTGCACCTTCTCCTGGCTAGCTCCCTTAGGACAATCTCTGGAAATGTGGCCTGGCATGCCACAACGATAGCAAGAACGAGTGCCAAATCTACACTCTCCACGATGAGGTCTGCCACACTTGGGACACAAGGATCTCTCAGAATCAGACGGAGCAACTAGCGCTGACGGTGGCCTAGGACTCTGATCCACCTTGCCCTTCCCCTTGAATCGATCTCTGCCACGCTGACCTGAACTCTGGCCTCTCTGAACACTAGCCTGGTGCCTCGCCTGTCTCTCCCTGGCGATATCCTTCTCGTCCTGCTCTGCTAGCAACGCCTTGGACACAATCTCCTTGAAAGTAACAGCCTTGGACATATTGATATCCCGTCGAATCTCCGCTCTAAGGCCTCGAATGAAGTGAGCGCCTTTATCTTTATCACTGGTAGCAATGTACGGAGCAAATAGGCAACCCTCCTCGAACCTGAGAATATACTCATCCACGTTCAAGCTCCCCTGACGAAGCTCCAAGAACTCTGTAACCTTCCTCGCTCGCAGTGCATCAGGAAAGTACTTGTCGTAGAAAAGCTCAGTAAACTCAGACCACTTCAATGTAGAAACATCAATGCCAACCTTGGTCGCATTCCACCACAAACGTGCAGCTTTAACCAGCATAAAAACAGCACAACTGATACGATCTCTGTCCTCATAGTGGAGATGATCAAAAATCGCCTCCAAAGCCTTGACCCACTCTACTGCAGCTAAAGGATCGGAGCTGCCTGGAAACTCGGGTGGATCCATCCTCTTAAACGCAGAAAAGATAGCATCAGAACCAACTGCAGCTGGAGCAACCTGCCCTCTACCTTGGCCTCTGCCCTGGCCTGCTCCTTGCAGTCTAAGCAACTGCTGGATCTGCTCACTGTGAACCTTAGCCTGCTCCTTCAGTAACTTGCCGAACTCGTCGACAACTCTCGAGGACGAACTATCCTCCCCCTCTGACGCCTTACGCTTAGGAGGCATCCTCTACTCTACAATGCTCACAAGACACCAATCAATACATAACAATAGATAGATGCAAAGAAAACATACCCGGACAGTTGAAAGTAGACGAAGTCATATGCATTGGTCCGAAGAACACCCCTCTGATACCACTAAATGCGACACCCCGATCCTCTTTTAAAATAAATACACAGCGGAAATAAAATTTTTCTTTTCAAATACGGAAGGAGTTTCAAAATACATTTCTTTAAATATCTTTACAAAATAAATACATGATCATTTAAATGACATAACAAAAACAAAACATCATTCCTATGATCATGCCAAAAATCCTCCTTCCAACGGTGTATGCATATGACCCCCGATCTACAGTCAACGTCCCGGGGCACCACTCTGATCTGCATCACATGAAATAACTGGAATGAGAATAAATCTCAGCAAGTGGAACTCTGATATAACAATGAACAATAACTCTGTAAAACATATCTTTGAAATCATAAATACCATCAACTCTGAAATGTAAACTCTGAATATCGATAACATAGCAATAGCATAAAAATATGATGGTATTTCTCTTTTACTCTGGGGATTGATATCAATAGTATCTCTGCTCTGGGGTGCTCGTATCCCAAATCGATATAAATACCGATAACTCTGAGGGATATAAGCCTATGGGCGATGATCATCTAATATTGCATGCAATCTCTGACTATGATTAATCAATCCAATAAAACATTTGAACTCTGAATAGAATTTAAAGCCGTCACTTTGGAAACCATATCTTTTCTCTTGTATTCCCTTATAACAATAATTGAGACATCAATGCCTCCAATAGATAATCAATGGGATCAATACATAACAATGAATCAATGGAAGGGAATAACACTTTGAAACCTTTAAAACACAATACATATAATATCATGTGAGCAAAAAGGATGAAATTCCACTTACAAACCACAACAAACACCTCAACTTAGCTCTTGATCACCACCTACAACAAATAATCCACAAATAACACCAATATCAACTAAATATCCAAGATTACAAGCTAAATAATCCATAAATCCACATAAACAACCAACCTAAACAACTCTTAATTTACAACCTTAACAGAATCGCACCAAAAGCTTACCCAAGCTTCCTAGCACCAAGGAGAACGTCGAACTCAAGTCGAAATTCCAAACAAACGCCTGAATCGAAGATAGGAAAGGAAAGAAATGACTAAAAACCCTTGAAATGGAGAGAAATGTCGAGAATAGAGGAGAAAAGAAAGGGAAAGTATGGCCAACCACTCCAAAAAGTAGCTTAAAAATTCGCCCATACCTTCACCGCGGGTGCGCTCCTCTAAGCACCGCGGGTGCGCAATGGTTTCGGCAGCCACAAAAATTCTGGAACACGAACAGCGCGGGTGCGGCGACGCAAGCAGCACAAGTGCGGTCTCTACCGCGGGGGCACTCCAGTTAAGAGCGCGGGTGCACTCTGGTCACGGCAATGCACTATTCCCAAGCAACTCAAATCGAACCAAAACGCTGAAACGAACAACCAACATCAACTAACACCTCAAGACAATAAAACTAACAATACTATAGCCCAAAAATACAACTCTGAACATCTAATCAAATATCCCAAATAACAAACGAAACTTAAATCGTACCGTACACTGGGCTCGGCTATTACAAAAGTACAAGTCCTGTACTACAAACATACATTCAACTAAGGTTTAAACAACTAATGTCAAGTGTCCAACCCTATCTACAATCCAAGTCCGGAGCCTCCACTCTAATCACGATCTCTCCTCATCTCCTGGACCCTGATCCTGTCCCACCTGTTGTCAAGTACACATACAGACAAGACAACAGCCGGATAACTCCGGTGAGAATAAATCCCAGTATAAATCAACGAAACATACAATCATATAAATAAATATAAAGCATGTAATCAGGTAACAGAATATGTAACAAATCTGAAACATAATCAATATCATACTGTCGACAATACTCGTAGATCTACAATTCAGACTAGACTCAATCCTAGTCTAGGGATCCCGGTTTCCAGATGTGGTATTCCTATATCGAATTCCGTAAAGGATGGAACCATAATCTCTATTACTCGATATAACCAGTGCCCTCGTATTCCTATATCGAATTCCGTAATAGAAGAATTCCAATACCCTTTACTCGATATGACCAAATATGGTGTTCCTATATCGAATTCCGTAATAGATTCCATTACTCGATATAACCAAACATCCAGTGTCCTGACCTAACCGTCAAGGACTGTAGCTCTATCGCTAGCATCCTATCTTGTGACATCGTGCAATGTGCTGTGGCGATACTACCACTATCCGGCACGGTGTGTCACAAGACAGTTCGACCAATACCTGTTGTCTAGATATCAAGAGAACAAGTATATTAATCAAATCAATGCAAATATCAATGCACTAAAGTAAAGTATGTGATTTAGGGAAACCCAAGTCAATACCGACTCAAGTCCATCTCCCAATACCACATTGACTTATACCTTTCTTTCGTCGGTGTCTGGCTCAGTCGAAGTCCTCAACTCACAGCCTGTCTGATACTGACAATACCAACAATCTCATGTCAAGATACCGTTCAAATCAATAACAATCTGATCAATCTGGATTTAATTCAAAATCAACCGTATAATGGTACAATTTCAGTATCCCCGTCAATACAACATCACCAGATAATAGTTACAATCCATAACCCATATCCAGTATAATCCGTAATCCAATCACAATTCAAATCTGTCCGGTATAACTCAATATACCCTAAAAAAATTCATAACAATTCCATAATCAGTCCGTTTCTAAATTTGACTTCGATTCTATGATGTCTAACATGTCAAGAACATCATATATGAATTCCATTCAATTCTGACAATAGCATAATTTCAAATCATGTCAAAACGTAGCAAACTTACGTCAAGTTGTAGCCTACGTCGCTAGGAACTCAATACCGAAGTCGGAATCAAAATCAGACGGACGGATTTTGCACGGTTGGAATTTGAAATCACAAAAGCTACGCTTTATTCCTCGGTTGATCTTTGCTGTTTCTAATCAAGAATGAAGCAATTGTTCCTATATATATTGCATGCAAAATTCCATACGTGTCATTCTCACAATTTTTGCCCAAATTATTCAATAATTACGAAAATGCCATCCAATATTTACGAAAATGCCATTGCCATCCAATAATTACGAAAATGCCATTGCCATCCAATAATTACGAAAATGCCATTGCCATCCAATAATTTTATTTTCGGGGTCTCACAAAAATGATAACATCTCGGGCCTTACAATTCTCCCCCTCTGAGACACGATTTCGTCCTCGAAATCTCAAGCAATCATATCTCAGGCAATCAAATCAGAAATAACCGGAACTCAAAATAGTAAACTCACATCAGTGGAATAATTCTGGGAATTCCTGTCTCATATCTGATTCAGTCTCCCTAGTGGCTTCTTCCATACCATGACTAGTCCATTGAACTTCACAAGAGGAATCGTCTTTGTTCTGAGCTGTTTTTCTTTACGATCAATAATCCTGCTCGGTTTCTCGACATAACTCAATGTCTCGTCCAGCTCGGTCTCGTCTGGCTGAATAACGTGAGAATCATCAGAGAGATATTTCCTCAGCATCGATACATGAAAGACATCATGTATCCCAGACAATGAAGGCGGCAATGCAAGTCGATAGGCACGATCTCCTACCTTTTCAAGAATCTCATATGGACCAACATATCGTAGAGACAATTTCCCTTTCTTGCCAAATCTGACAACATCCCTGAAAGGAGAAATCTTCAGGAACACTCGGTCTCTTGCCTCAAATACCAACGGTCGTCGTCTGAGGTTGGCATATTTGGCTTGTCGGTCTTGAGCTGCCTTCATTTTCTTCCGAATCAACTTCACTTTTTCTGTCATATCTCTGATCATATCAGGTCCAGTCTCAGGAACTTCAGAGATATCATCCCAATATAATGGGGATCTGCATTTCTTTCCGTACAACGCTTCGAATGGAGCCATCTCAATACTAGTCTGATAGCTATTGTTGTACGAAAATTCACAAAGTGGCAATGCTTCTTGCCAATTAGTGCTAAAATCCAGCACTATTGCTCTCAGCATATCTTCCAATGTCTGGATCGTACGTTCTGACTGTCCGTCAGTCTGTGGATGATATGCGGTACTCAAATGTAATTTCGTACCAAGAGCTTGCTGCAGACTCTGCCAGAAGTGCGAAGTGAACCGAGGATCACGGTCTGAAACAATCGACTTCGGCACTTCATGCAATCTAATCACTTCTCGGACATAGATATCAGCCATCTGATCATATTTATATGTCATCTTGTATGGAATAAAACATGCAGATTTGGTCAATCGATCAATCACGACCCAAATCGCATCACAACCTCGGGAGGATCTCGGTGATTGTTTCACAAAATCCATGGAAATGTGATCCCATTTCCATTCAGGAATGGACAAACTCTGTAATAATCCTCCTGGTTTCTTTCTTTCAGCCTTCACCTGTTGGCAATTCAGACACTTGGCTACACATTCAGTCACATCAGATTTCATTTGTTTCCACCAATACTGTGTCTTTAAATCATTATACATTTTCCTGCCACAAGGATGAATGCTAAAATGACTGTTGTGCGTTTCTGTCAGTATTCGCTGTCTCAATTCTGAAACATTTGGCACAACAATACGATTATTCACATACAAGACATTGTCACGAACCTGATATTCCGATTGATGTCCAGTTCTGACCATCGCAATCGAATTTTGTACATTCTGATCAACTTTCTGAGCTGTTTTAATTTTCAAAAGCAGCTCTGGTTCAGCTCGAACAGCACACAATCTCAGAGGCTGACGATCTGTCTCAAATAATAATCCAGACAAACAGCAGTCTTCAATCAAATTCGATACACCAATCGTCGATAAGGATAGTGCACATATCTTTCGACTTACTGCATCTGCTGCTGCATTGGACTTCCCTGGATAATATTTAATTTCACAGTCAAAGTCTTTCAATAAATCCAGCCATCTCCGCTGTCTCATATTCAGCTCTGATTGCGAAAACAGATATTTCAAGCTTTTATGATCAGAATATATTTCGAATTTCTCACCGTACAGGTAATGTCGCCATATCTTCAATGCAAAGACTATGGCTGCCAATTCAAGATCATGAATTGGGTAACGAGTTTCATGGGGTTTCAGATGTCTCGAGGCATAAGCAATCACATGCCCTCGCTGCATTAAAACACAACCCAATCCTCGGTGAGATGCATCACAATAGACCACAAATCCACCAGTGCCTGAAGGAATCATCAACACAGGCGCACTGGTCAGTTTCTTTTTCAACTCAAGAAAACTGGATTCACAGTCTTCTGTCCACACAAATGGAGCATTCTTCTGGGTTAACTGCGTAATCGGTTTGGCAATACTCGAAAAATCTTTAATGAATCGGCGATAATATCCTGCCAAACCCATAAAACTGCGAATTTCTGGCACAGATGTAGGTCTCGGCCAACTAATCACGGCTTCAACCTTACTTGGATCAACTGATATACCGTCTCCCGATATAATGTGACCCAGAAACACAACCTGTTTCAGCCAAAACTCGCATTTCGACAATTTAGCATACAATTTCTCTGCCCTCAAAATTCTCAACACAGACCTCAGATGATTATCATGCTCAATCATATTCTTTGAATAAATCAATATATCATCAATGAATATGATCACAAAATCATCTAAGTATTTCTGAAAGACGCGGTTCATCAATCCCATAAATACCGCTGGTGCATTCGTCAAACCAAATGGCATGACAATAAATTCATAGTGTCCATACCTGGTTCTGAATATTGTCTTTGAGATATCAGAGTCCCTGACTCTCAATTGATGGTATCCAGATCTCAAATCGATCTTGGAATACACCGATGAACCCTGCAACTGATCAAACAGATCATCAATACGAGGAATGGATATTTATTCTTTACCGTTGCCTTGTTCAGTTGCCGATAGTCGATACAAAGTCTCATCGACCCATCCTTCTTTCTCACGAACAGTACTGGAGCACCCCAAGGAGATACACTCGGTCTGATATATCCCTTGGCCAGTAAATCCTCCAACTGTTCTTTCAATTCTTTCAACTCGATCGGTGCCATCCTGTAAGGAGCTCTCGAAATCGGAACTGTTCCTGGCATTAACTCAATGCTGAAGTCTATCTCTCGAATCGGAGGCAATCCAGGAATCTCATCTGGAAAGACATCAGCAAATTCACACACCACTGGCAAATCCGCCAATGATAGGCTCGATTTCAGTAAATCAACAGAATATACCAGGAATCCATCTGCTCCTTTCTGCAATAATCGTGTCATATTCATTGCAGATATCAAAGGAATTCTAGCACGAGAACCCTTACCATAAAATTTCCACTCTTCAGCCATTTCAGGTCTGAATCGAACTATCTTGTGGAAACAATCAACTGTAGCTCGGTACTTGGCCAACATATCGATACCGATAATGCAATCAAAATCAGATAAACCAAGCACAATACAGTCTAGCTCAATCGTATGTCCATCGTACTGCAGTATACAAGGTTTCACAGATTTCACTGATATCACACCTTTTCCTAACGGAGAAGAAACAGATACTACCGCAGACAATGACTCAATTGGTAATGCACGACTCAATCCAAACCTCTCAGAATTAAAAGTATGCGATGCACCAGTATCAATCAATACATATGCAGGATAACTAGAAATAAAACAGTTACCTGCAACTACATCGTCAGGTGCATCCTGTGCCTGCTCCTCAGTCAAAGCAAACAATCGGGCCTGCTGTCTAGAAGGCTGGCTCGCGGTCTGGCCCCCTCCTGGCCTCTGCTGTGACAGAGTAGACGGTACTGGCTGAAAAGTATGCACGGCAGACGGTCGTCTACCTACCTGAGCTACTAATCCCGATGACTCAGCTGCCTGTGATCCCTGGGCATTCCTCTGGGGACACACTCGAGCAAAGTGTCCTTGCTGTCCACAAATACGACAGCTGCCACTCACTCCTCGGCACTGATCTGTGGAATGCCTCCCTCCACAAGTACCACAGTACGGTCCTGCATAGCTCTGGCTCTGACCGGTCTGTCTAGAGCCACTCGAACTGGACGAGGTAGTCCCTGCTTTCTTGAATTGCTTTCCTCTAGCCTTCAAGAAATCCTTCTTCCCGGTACTACTGCTGCTGCCACCTTCAAATCGAGGAGGTGGTTGTGGTCCCGGTGCTGGAAGCACAAACGAAGCCTCTCTCTGCCTCATCAGGCCTGCCTCGGCTCCCTTGGCTCTGTTTAGGGCATCGGTGAAGTTGTTGGGCCTCCCAGTGTTCACCAAAGTGAAAATTTCAGGATTTAGGCCATTTATAAACTGGTCTGCAACGGCCTCATCACTCCCCGCCACATGAGGAGCAAATCGGAGCAATGTCGAAAACTTAGCCACATAGTCCTCAATGTTTAGCTGGCCTTGTTTCAAGTTTGCAAATTCGGCTCCCTTGTCCTTCCTATAAGATACTGGAAAGAACCGTAGATAAAATTCAGTCTTAAACACATTCCAGGTAATGGCCGTACCTCGTTGTTCCAATGCCCTTCTAGTCGTGATCCACCAGTGTTTAGCAACGTCATGCAACTGGTGTATTATCAGTTTCACCCTCTTTTCCTCAGTATACTCCAAAGATTCAAACAGTGATTCAATGTCGTCCAACCAACTTTCACATTCCACGGAATTCTCCGTACCTTTCAAAGTCGGTGGATGAAATGACTGAAACCTTTTCAGCAATTTCTCCATTGCTGTAGGTGTCACGTCCATGGGAGGACTCGAGGTACTCCCCTGTTCTGGCATTCTCCTCGGAGGCATATCTGAAATCAGAAGGATTAGCGATCCCAAACCCAAAGTCTATTTCAGTCCTCCTCCGATCATCTTACTGCTGATCCAGAATCGGTTCTGATTAAATCTTAATAATACATGTTTTCAAATCAAATCAGATAAACAGATAAACATGCATTATAAATCAGTAAATCATGCTAGCAAACAAAAGCAGGAAAGAAAATACATTCTACCCCGCTCACTAGCTACTATCTCAATCTCAAGGATCTATCGCTCTGATACCACCTGTTGTGGGGGCCCGGACGC
This sequence comes from Primulina eburnea, assembly GCF_022965805.1. NCBI lineage: Eukaryota > Viridiplantae > Streptophyta > Magnoliopsida > Lamiales > Gesneriaceae > Primulina > Primulina eburnea. The sequence continues at coordinate 42,454,414 of NC_133103.1, read as the reverse complement.
TAATCAAGTTCTTAATCATCATTGGGACTAATTAATCAATTATAAACAGGGTCTAATTTTTTTTTTTTTATGCGGAACGTAGTGAAATCAAACTAATATACAACTCAGTATATAAAAGTACAAGTCCTGTACTACAAACATACATTCAACTAAGGTTTAAACAACTAATGTCAAGTGTCCAACCCTATCTACAATCCAAGTCCGGAGCCTCCACTCTAATCACGATCTCTCCTCATCTCCTGGACCCTGATCCTGTCCCACCTGTTGTCAAGTACACATACAGACAAGACAACAGCCGGATAACTCCGGTGAGAATAAATCCCAGTATAAATCAACGAAACATGCAATCATATAAACAAATATAAAGCATGTAATCAGGTAACAGAATATGTAACAAATCTGAAACATAATCAATATCATACTGTCGACAATACTCGTAGATCTACAATTCAGACTAGACTCAATCCTAGTCTAGGGATCCCGGTTTCCAGATGTGGTATTCCTATATCGAATTCCGTAAAGGATGGAACCATAATCTCTATTACTCGATATAACCAGTGCCCTCGTATTCCTATATCGAATTCCGTAATAGAAGAATTCCAATACCCTTTACTCGATATGACCAAATATGGTGTTCCTATATCGAATTCCGTAATAGATTCCATTACTCGATATAACCAAACATCCAGTGTCCTGACCTAACCGTCAAGGACTGTAGCTCTATCGCTAGCATCCTATCTTGTGACATCGTGCAATGTGCTGTGGCGATACCACCACTATCCGGCACGGTGTGTCACAAGACAGTTCGACCAATACCTGTTGTCTAGATATCAAGAGAACAAGTATATTAATCAAATCAATGCAAATATCAATGCACTAAAGTAAAGTATGTGATTTAGGGAAACCCAAGTCCATACCGACTCAAGTCCATCTCCCAATACCACATTGACTTATACCTTTCTTTCGTCGGTGTCTGGCTCAGTCGAAGTCCTCAACTCACAGCCTGTCTGATACTGACAATACCAACAATCTCATGTCAAGATACCGTTCAAATCAATAACAATCTGATCAATCTGGATTTAATTCAAAATCAACCGTATAATGGTACAATTTCAGTATCCCCGTCAATACAACATCACCAGATAATAGTTACAATCCATAACCCATATCCAGTATAATCCGTAATCCAATCACAATTCAAATCTGTCCGGTATAACTCAATATACCCTAAAAAAATTCATAACAATTCCATAATCAGTCCGTTTCTAAATTTGACTTCGATTCTATGATGTCTAACATGTCAAGAACATCATATATGAATTCCATTCAATTCTGACAATAGCATAATTTCAAATCATGTCAAAACGTAGCAAAACTTACGTCAAGTTGTAGCCTACGTCGCTAGGAACTCAATACCGAAGTCGGAATCAAAATCAGACGGACGGATTTTGCACGGTTGGAATTTGAAATCACAAAAGCTACGCTTTATTCCTCGGTTGATCTTTGCTGTTTCTAATCAAGAATGAAGCAATTGTTCCTATATATATTGCATGCAAAATTCCATACGTGTCATTCTCACAATTTTTGCCCAAATTATTCAATAATTACGAAAATGCCATCCAATATTTACGAAAATGCCATTGCCATCCAATAATTACGAAAATGCCATTGCCATCCAATAATTTTATTTTCGGAGTCTCACAAAAATGATAACATCTCGGGCCTTACATATGATATGAATCTGGCTAGGCACCGTGTGCAAATGTTTGGGGAAAGATTTAAGTAGCGTTGTTGTTCCGGACTTTCAAGCTTGACTGTGATAAAAGATGATGAATCAAGCATATTCAAGCAAGTGGTGGAGTTCAACAAAGAATTGCCGAAGGACCAGCGCACCCGCGCTCAAAACAGAGCCACACCCGCGGTCATGTTTTATAAAAAAAAAAAAAATATTTTTTTTTTTTTAAAAAATTTTTTTCGAAGCCAGAGCGCACCCGCGGTCCTTACGTCACCGCACCCGCGGTGTTCTGGCGGACTTGCGTGTCAAAGTTGCTAATTAGCTCAATCAAGCTTTTCACACTACTTTTCTTGTATTTTATTGCTTATATAATTGATGTATCATTGTTGAACGAAAATATACATTGAATGATATGAAAATTGTTTGAGTTTTTTCTCAACTTTCAAAGCTTAAAGCTTTGTTCTTCTCAAAGAAGAAAACCAAATCAAACTTATCAAATATTTCATCTTTGTGGCGTTTGTCGATTGTTTCTTCGCTCGGATTGTCAAAACAAGTTCTTTGAAGGTTCGTTCGAGATTCAATTTTTATCCTCGTTGATATTTGTTGTTAAGATTTAATATCTTAGAGGTGAATATCACAAATCTTTACTTGTTTCAAAAGATCGGGACAACATAATAGATCCTTGTTTGTTATTGAGTTGAGGGTGCGATTCTGATAATCGTGTTTGCTTCTCATTCGTACTTGGATTCGCATCATATATGAATTATATCGATGCCGTTTAGGGATTGATTCATTCCTATCGACTGAGATTCGATATAATACCTATATTCAGACATCGGGATCCCTAGGATAGAGTTGAGTCGAGTCTGAGACGACGCGTCAGTGGAGTCGAGTCTGAGACGACGCGTCGTTGAGTTGAGTCTGATATGACATGTTGATTTACATTGTTTATGCCATTCATGATTATTAAATGTTTGATATGAATTTATGTTTCTGATTTGAGACATGTTATGAATACTTCTTATATGCTTTCGTATATGCTTTTATATGACTGCATGTTTACATTGTTTATACTGGGATATTTATATCTCACCGGAGTTATCCGGCTGTTGTCTTGTTTTGTATGTGTGCATGACAACAGATAGGGCTGGATCAGGGTCAAGAAGAGGATGAGAGAAGATTAGATAGCGTGGAGATCCGGGCTTCGGAGCAACATAGGATTCAGCACTGATATGTAGTTGAACCTAGTTGGATTCTTGTAGATAACGCAAGATTTGTATGTTCATGTTTAATATGTAATTTGAGTAAATTACATTACGTTTCCGCTGTGTTTGGAAAAAAAAAAGTTAGACCCTGTTTTATAATTGATTAATTAGTCCCAAACATGATTAAGAACTTGATTAGCGTCCGGGTCCCCACAAGTAGAAAACAACAATTTTGTGCCAAGTTTAGCCCATAAAGTCTTCCAAAAGTAACTCAAGAATTTAACATCGCGACCAGAAACAATAGTCCTAGGCATGCCATGCAACCTAACGACTTCTCTAAAGAAAAAATCCGCAATGTTTGAAGCATCATCTGTTTTATAACAAGCTATAAAATGTGCCATCTTAGAGAATCTATCCACAACAACAAAAATAGAATCCATCCCCTTCTTAGTCCTAGGCAACCCCAAAATAAAGTCCATCGAAATGTCAATCCGAGTTCTTTTTAAGAATAGCACGCAAAAGTGTTCCCAAAGTTCTATTGACAACTTCAGTTTGTCCATCCGTTTGAGGATGACAAGTAGTAGAAAACAACAATTTTGTGCCAAGTTTAGCCCATAAAGTATTCCAAAAGTAACTCAAGAATTTAAAATCGCGACCAGAAACAATAGTCCTAGGCATTCCATGCAACCTAGCGACTTCTCTAAAGAACAAATCCGCAATGTTGGAAGCATCATCGGTTTTATGACAAGCTATAAAATGTGTCATCTTAGACAATCTATCCACAAAAACAAAAATAGAATCACTCCCCTTCTTTGTCCTCGGCAACCCCAAAATAAAGTCCATCGAAATGTACATCCAAGTTCTTTTTAAGAATAGCACGCAAAACTGTTCCCAAAGTTCTATTGAAAACTTCAGTTTGTCCATCCGTTTGAGGATGACAAGTAGTAGAAACAATAATTTTGTGCCAAGTTTAGCCCATAAAGTCTTCCAAAAGTAACTCAAGAATTTAACATCGCGACCAGAAACAATAGTCCTTGGCATGCCATGCAACCTAACGACTTCTCTAAAGAAAAAATCCGCAATGTTTGAAGCATCATCGGTTTTATAACAAGGTATAAAATGTTCCATCTTAGAGAATCTATCCACAACAACAAAAATAGAATCCATCCCCTTCTTAGTCCTAGGCAACCCCAAAATAAAGTCCATAGAAATGTCAATCCAAGTTCTTTTTAAGAATAGCACGCAAAAGTGTTCCCAAAGTTCTATTGACAACTTCAGTTTTTCCATCCGTTTGAGGATGACAAGTAGTAGAAAACAACAATTTTGTGCCAAGTATAGCCCATAAAGTATTCCAAAAGTAACTCAAGAGTTTAACATCGCGACCAGAAACAATAGTCCTAGGCATTCCATGCAACCTAGCGACTTCTCTAAAGAACAAATCCGCAATGTTTGAAGCATCATCGGTTTTATGACAAGCTATAAAATGTGTCATCTTAGAGAATCTATCCACAAAAACAAAAATAGAATCACTCCCCTTCTTAGTCCTCGGCAACCCCAAAATAAAGTCCATCGAAATGTCAATCCAAGTTCTTTTTAAGAATAGCACGCAAAATTGTTCCCAAAGTTCTATTGACAACTTCAGTTTGTCCATCCGTTTGAGGATGACAAGTAGTAGAAAACAACAATTTTGTGCCAAGTTTAGCCCATAAAGTATTCCAAAAGTAACTCAAGAATTTAACATCGCGACCAGAAACAATAGTCCTAGGAATTCCATGCAACCTAGCGACTTCTCTAATGAACAAATCCGCAATGTTTGAAGCATCATCGGTTTTATGACAAGCTATAAAATGTGTCATCTTAGTGAATCTATCCACAAAAACAAAAATAGAATCACTCCCCTTCTTAGTCCTCGGCAACCCCAAAATAAAGTCCATCGAAATGTCAATCCAAGTTCTTTTTAAGAATAGCACGCAAAAGTGTTCCCAAAGTTCTATTGACAACTTCAGTTTGTCCATCCGTTTGAGGATGACAAGTAGTAGAAAACAAGAAATTTTGTGCCAAGTTTAGCCCATAAAGTATTCCAAAAGTAACTCAAGAATTTAACATCGCGACCAGAAACAATAGTCCTAGGCATTCCATGCAACCTAGCGACTTCTCTAAAGAACAAATCCGCAATGTTGGAAGCATCATCGGTTTTATAACAAGCTATAAAATGTGCCATCTTAGAGAATCTATCCACAACAACAAAAATAGTATCCATCCCCTTCTTAGTCCTAGGCAACCCCAAAATAAAGTCCATAGAAATGTCAATCCAAGTTCTTTTTAAGAATAGCACGCAAAAGTGTTCCCAAAGTTCTATTGACAACTTCAGTTTGTCCATCCGTTTGAGGATGACAAGTAGTAGAAAACAACAATTTTGTGCCAAGTTTAGCCCATAAAGTATTCCAAAAGTAACTCAAGAATTTAACATCGCGACCAGAAACAATAGTGCTAGGCATTCAATGCAACCTAGCGACTTCTCTAAAGAACAAATCCGCAATGTTTGAAGCATCATCGGTTTTATGACAAGCTATAAAATGTGTCATCTTAGAGAATCTATCCCCAACAACAAAAATAGAATCCCTCCCCTTCTTAGTCCTAGGCAACCCCAAAATAAAGTCCATAGAAATGTAAATCCAAGTTCTTTTTAAGAATAGCACGCAAAAGTGTTCCCAAAGTTCTATTGACAACTTCAGTTTGTCCATCCGTTTGAGGATGACAAGTAGTAGAAAACAACAATTTTGTGCCAAGTTTAGCCCATAAAGTATTCCAAAAGTAACTCAAAAATTTAACATCGCGACCAGAAACAATAGTCCTAGGCATGCCATGCAACCTAACGACTTCTCTAAAGAAAAAATCTGCAATGTTTGAAGCATCATCGGTTTTATAACAAGCTATAAAATGTGCCATCTTAGAGAATCTATCCACAACAACAAAAATAGAATCCAGCCCCATCTTAGTCCTAGGCAACCCCAAAATGAAGTCCATAGAAATGTCAATCCAAGTTCTTTTTAAGAATAGCACGCAAAAGTGTTCCCAAAGTTCTATTGACAACTTCAGTTTGTCCATCCGTTTGAGGATGACAAGTAGTAGAAAACAACAATTTTGTGCCAAGTTTAGCCCATTAAGTATTCCAAAAGTAACTCAAGAATTTAACATCGCGACCAGAAACAATAGTCCTAGGCATTCCATGCAACCTAGCGACTTCTCTAAAGAACAAATCCGTAATGTTTGAAGCATCATCGGTTTATGACAAGCTATAAAATGTGCAATCTTAGAGAATCTATCCACAACAACAAAAATAGAATCCCTCCCCTTCTTAGTCCTAGGCAACCCCAAAATAAAGTCCATAGAAATGTAAATCCAAGTTCTTTTTAAGAATAGCACGCAAAAGTGTTCCCAAAGTTCTATTGACAACTTCAGTTTGTCCATCCGTTTGAGGATGACAAGTAGTAGAAAACAACAATTTTGTGCCAAGTTTAGCCCATAAAGTATTCCAAAAGTATCTCAAAAATTTAACATCGCGACCAGAAACAATAGTCCTAGGCATGCCATGCAACCTAACGACTTCTCTAAAGAAAAAATCTGCAATGTTTGAAGCATCATCGGTTTTATAACAAGCTATAAAATGTGCCATCTTAGAGATTCTATCCACAACAACAAAAATAGAATCCATCCCCTTCTTAGTCCTAGGCAACCCCAAAATAAAGTCCATAGAAATGTCAATCCAAGTTCTTTTTAAGAATAGCACGCAAAAGTGTTCCCAAAGTTCTATTGACAACTTCAATTTGTCCATCCGTTTGAGGATGAAAAGTAGTAGAAAACAACAATTTTGTGCCATGTTTAGCCCAAAAAGTATTCCAAAAGTAACTCAAGAATTTAACATCGCGACCAGAAACAATAGTCCTAGGCATTCCATGCAACCTAGCGACTTCTCTAAAGAACAAATCCGCAATGTTTGAAGCATCATCGGTTTTATGACAAGCTATAAAATGTGTCATCTTAGAGATTCTATGCACAAAAACAAAAATAGAATCATTCCCCTTCTTAGTCCTCGGCAACCCCAAAATAAAGTCCATCGAAATGTCAATCCAAGTTCTTTTTAAGAATAGCACGCAAAAGTGTTCCCAAAGTTCTATTGACAACTTCAGTTTGTCCATCCGTTTGAGGATGACAAGTAGTAGAAAACAACAATTTTGTGCCAAGTTTAGCCCATTAAGTATTCCAAAAGTAACTCAAGAATTTAACATCGCGACCAGAAACAATAGTCCTAGGCATTCCATGCAACCTAGCGACTTCTCTAAAGAACAAATCCGTAATGTTTGAAGCATCATCGGTTTATGACAAGCTATAAAATGTGCAATCTTAGAGAATCTATCCACAACAACAAAAATAGAATCCCTCCCCTTCTTAGTCCTAGGCAACCCCAAAATAAAGTCCATAGAAATGTAAATCCAAGTTCTTTTTAAGAATAGCACGCAAAAGTGTTCCCAAAGTTCTATTGACAACTTCAGTTTGTCCATCCGTTTGAGGATGACAAGTAGTAGAAAACAACAATTTTGTGCCCAGTTTAGCCCATAAAGTATTCCAAAAGTATCTCAAAAATTTAACATCGCGACCAGAAACAATAGTCCTAGGCATGCCATGCAACCTAACGACTTCTCTAAAGAAAAAATCTGCAATGTTTGAAGCATCATCGGTTTTATAACAAGCTATAAAATGTGCCATCTTAGAGATTCTATCCACAACAACAAAAATTGAATCCATCCCCTTCTTAGTCCTAGGCAACCCCAAAATAAAGTCCATAGAAATGTCAATCCAAGTTCTTTTTAAGAATAGCACGCAAAAGTGTTCCCAAAGTTCTATTGACAACTTCAATTTGTCCATCCGTTTGAGGATGAAAAGTAGTAGAAAACAACAATTTTGTGCCATGTTTAGCCCATAAAGTATTCCAAAAGTAACTCAAGAATTTAACATCGCGACCAGAAACAATAGTCCTAGGCATTCCATGCAACCTAGCGACTTCTCTAAAGAACAAATCCGCAATGTTTGAAGCATCATCGGTTTTATGACAAGCTATAAAATGTGTCATCTTAGAGATTCTATGCACAAAAACAAAAATAGAATCATTCCCCTTCTTAGTCCTCGGCAACCCCAAAATAAAGTCCATCGAAATGTCAATCCAAGTTCTTTTTAAGAATAGCACGCAAAAGTGTTCCCAAAGTTCTATTGAAAACTTCAGTTTGTCCATCCGTTTGAGGATGACAAGTAGTAGAAAACAACAATTTTGTGCCAAGTTTAGCCCATAAAGTCTTCCAAAAGTAACTCAAGAATTTAACATCGCGACCAGAAACAATAGTCCTAGGCATGCCATGCAACCTAACGACTTCTCTAAAGAAAAAATCCGCAATGTTTGAAGCATCATCGGTTTTATAACAAGCTATAAAATGTGCCATCTTAGAGAATCTATTCACAACAACAAAAATAGAATCCATCCCCTTCTTAGTCCTAGGCAACCCCAAAATAAAGTCCATAGAAATGTCAATCCAAGTTCTTTTTAAGAATAGCACGCAAAAGTGTTCCCATAGTTCTACTGACAACTTCAGTTTGTCCATCCGTTTGAGGACGACAAGTAGTAGAAAACAACAATTTTGTGCCAAGTTTAGCCCATAAAGTATTCCAAAAGTAACTCAAGAATTTAACATCACGACCAGAAACAATAATCCTAGGAATTCCATGCAACCTAGCGACTTCTCTAAAGAACAAATCCCCAATGTTTGAAGCATCATCGGTTTTATGACAAGCTATAAAATGAGCAATCTTAGAGAATCTATCCACATCAACAAAAATAGAATCCCTCCCCTTCTTAGTCCTAGGCAACCCCAAAATAAAGTGCATAGAAATGTCAATCCAAGTTCTTTTTAAGAATAGCACGCAAAAGTGTTCCCAAAGTTCTATTGAAAACTTCAGTTTGTCCATCCGTTTGAGGATGACAAGTAGTAGAAAACAACAATTTTGTGCCAAGTTTAGCCCATAAAGTCTTCCAAAAGTAACTCAAGAATTTAACATCGCGACCAGAAACAATAGTCCTAGGCATGCCATGCAACCTAACGACTTCTCTAAAGAAAAAATTCACAATGTTTGAAGCATCATCGGTTTTATAACAAGCTATAAAATGTGCCATCTTAGAGAATCTATCCACAACAACAAAAATAGAATCCATCCCCTTCTTAGTCCTAGGCAACCCCAAAATAAAGTCTATAGAAATGTCAATCCAAGTTCTTTTTAAGAATAGCACGTAAAAGTGTTCTCAAAGTTCTATTGACAACTTCAATTTGTCCACCCGTTTGAGGATGACAAGTAGTAGAAAACAACAATTTTGTGCCAAGTTTAGCCCATAAAGTATTCCAAAAGTAACTCAAAAATTTAACATCGCGACCAGAAACAACAGTCCTAGGCATGCCATGCAACCTAACTGTAATGCCCGAGAATTATAGAATTGATAAACCAAGATTATTAATTTCGTTAACGTGAGACTCGGAAGATATGAGAATGCATGACATGCAATGAGGGAAGAAAAGATATGAGATAATAAGAGTTTTATTTGAGGCACGACCGCACCCGCGCACAGAACAGGAATGCACCCGCGGTCATTAAAAATGGAATTTTGGAAGATTATGCCGAAGCCACACCGCACCCGCGGTAAGAACAAGACCGCACCCGCGGTGGTTGTAAGGCTCGAGATTATTAGTCTTCATTGACGTACGACTCGGAAGATATGAGAATGCATGTCATAAGATGAAATTATAAACAATTGCATGAATTATGGCATTTTGAGCAAGCATGGCCGAAGCCACACCGCACCTGCGGTGCTAGGAATACCGCACCCGCGGTGTATGTGACAGTAAGTTGAACAATTTGTGCGAAGCACGACCGCACCCGCGGTGCGGTCAAGACCGCACCCGCGGTGGTGCAACCGCACCCACGGTCGTGCAGCGACCGCACCTGCGGTCCTCGAAATTCAGAAAATGATAGGGTGGCCGAGAGCATGGCGCAGCCGCGCTCCTAAGATCACCGCACCAGCGGTCATGCGTGGCCTTTGAAGAATAAGCCATGTGTTACAAATCATGCAAGGTATATATAGAGGTGGCATCATTTTCTTCTTGCTCAGAGAGAATAGCCGAGAGAGGGAGAGAAAGGGAAAAGCTTGGGGGAAAAAGGAGAAGTCTTGCACTTGAATTCAGATTTCTCACGATTTAGTCACCCGAATCGTATTCCGAGTTAAGATTTGAATTGCTCTCATCATTAGCTTCAAAGTGATGTAAGTTTACGTTGATTTCATCATGATTCAGATTTTATGGATTGGGGAAATTGTAATATGATGATTATATTGTGTTCTTGGCATAGGGAGCATTGTATATTCACTAGCGGGTTGAGTATCGGATATCGTATGCGATTGTTACTATTTTCCAGCATATTTAGAGTTAAATATGCAGATTTTGGATAATATCTCATGGCTAAGTTGATAATTATGAGTGTTGTTATTGATGCAATGGCTTGTAGAGAATATACTGATTATTGGTTGAGTTATCGGTATTGAGAATCACGTCGTTATGCCGTCAATTGTTACCAAGATTGAATATGGATTTCATATGAGTTGCTTGGAGTTGTATATTGATAGAATGCATCTCTACATTGCCATTTCAGATTTATCATACCTCACTTCGACATCGAAACCTCGACATCGATAAAGGTTTAGCAACAAGAAAGGTATAAACCATGTTGTTTGGGAAGCCACAACTCAAATAAGATATTATTTGAGTTTCCCAAACCAAAATCACATACTAGTATTGTTGTATATATGGTAACATGTTTATGACTTGTTTATAGAATTATATGCAAATCTTGTTACATGATTATGCTTTGATTATAGAAATGTATTCAAGCATGTAAGAGCATTGTGATATTCAGATATGAATATGAGCATGCTTTGTTACAGATTGATAGTCATTGCATTTAAGATAGGAGAGTCGTTGGCAGTCATTGTCAACTATCTAGATGTTCGGTGTATCTCAGCTTAGGAGCAGTCTCGACTCCTATTGCCAGCCGTTGTTACAGCTCAGACCGAAGTCTAGGAATAAGACGTACAGTCACCCCGAGTGGGAGGGTAGGTGACAGCCATTGACGTCTTATTCACACCGGGATCCCTAGAGTTCTAGTCGAGTCGAGTCCAGACATGGTTTGATTCGCATTGCATTGCATGTGCATATGATGTCATTCATGATAGCATGTTTCATGTTTAATTGATTATATGCATGTATACATGTTTATACTGGGATTTGTTCTCACCGGAGTTTCCGGCTGTTGTTATGTCTGTATGTGTGCATAACAACAGGTGGGGCAGGATCTGAGTCACGCAGAGGATGAGAGATGGACATAGCGTGGTGATCTCGGGCATAGCAGAAGAACTAGTAGTTGTACTTTTGGCATGTACTATATTTAATTACTAGTTGTCGAATATGGTTTGAAACCAAACATATTTGTATCTTATGTTTGTATATTATGTTTTTGAATAACATAGAATCTTCTTGTGTTAGCTTTCATTTGAGTTAATGTAAAAGCGAAAAATTTGACCCACTTTTTATATTAATGATCCATTTAATCCCGAAGAACAAGAATTAGAGCCCGGGTCCCCACAACAGGTGGTATCAGAGCATAGGTTCTGTAGATTGAGACAGAATAGAATGAGCGGGGTAGATCGAGTCATCTTCCTTGTTTATATCATGCTAGCATATCATGATTTATTGTTTTCCCTATTATGTGTTGTATTATCTGATTTGATTACAGCATGTATTGGTTAAGACTGAATCAGAACCGATTCTGGATCAGAGGTAAATGATCAGAGGAGGGCTGAGACAGTTAGTATAGATTGTATACTAAACTATTTGTATAGCAGATTCATGCCTCCTAGAAGAGCAGCCGTTCCTTTACGACCACCAGTACCAGAACAGGGTAGCACATCTGGTGATACGATGGATGTCACTGCTACGCCCATGGAGACCTTATTAAAACGATTCCAGTCATTCCGACCACCGATCTTAAAGGGTACAGAAAATGCAATTGAATGTGAAAGTTGGTTGGAGGATATCGAGATGTTATTCGAGTCTCTGGAATATAGTGACGAGAAGCGAGTAAAACTCATTGGCCATCAACTGCAAGACGTGGCTAAGTATTGGTGGGTGAATATAAGGAGAGCACTAGAACAGCGTGGCACCGAGGTTACATGGAAAGCATTCAAGACGGAGTTCTATCAGCAATTCTTTCCTGTATCCTACCGTAAAGATAAAGGCGCTGAATTTGCAAACCTGAGGCAAGGACAACTGAACATTGAAGAGTACGTTGCTAAATTTTCTTCTTTGCTTCGCTTTGCCCCTCACGTTTCAGGTAGTGATGAGGCCGTAGCAGATCAGTTTATAAATGGCCTGAATCCAGATATCTTTACGTTGGTAAATACGGGGAGACCCAACAACTTCGCAGATGCGTTGAATCGTGCCAAAGGAGCTGAAGCAGGGTTGCTGAGACAGCGGAGTGTTCCGTATGTTGCTCCGAGTCCGAGACCGCCACTACCTTCAGTACAACCTCCTCCTCAATTCGAAAGTGGTGGTAGCAGTAGTGGACGCAAAGATCAGTTGAAAGCAAAGGGCAAACAGTTTAAGAGGGCTGGGAGCAGGTCGTCGAGCTCCAGCGGGTCAAGACAGAAAGGTCCTGGCCAGAGTTTAGAGTTGATGAGTGGGTATTGCAGTACTTGTGTAGGTAAGCATGCCACAGAACAGTGTCAGGGTGTAGTGGGCAGGTGTAACATATGCAAGCAACCGGGGCATTATGCCAAGGTCTGTCCTCAGAGAAGTGGTGCATCAAGATTTCAGGCTGTAGGGTCGTCTGCCTCAGTGACTCAGCCTGAGAGGCAAGTTTCATCTGTTCACTCATTTCAGCCGCCACCTGCACAGACCCAGCCTCGAGCCAGAGGTGGTCAGACCGGGAGCCAGCCGACCCGACAACAGGCTCAAGTGTTTGCCTTGACAGAGGAGCAAGCACAAGATGCCCCAGATGATGTTATTGCAGGTAACTGTTCTCTTTGCGGGTATCCTGCTTATATATTGATAGATACGGGCGCATCGCATACATTCATATCAGAACGATTTGCATTATTACATTCCTTGCCTGTTGAGTCTTTGTTAGATGTTGTGTCTATTACTTCTCCGTTGGGAAGTGGTTTGATAGCTGTGACCACGGTTAGACATTGCATCTTACGGTTTGAGGGTCATGAAATTGATCTAGATTGCATAGTACTCGGGTTAGATGATTTTGATTGTATTGTTGGAATTGATATGTTAACCAAGTACAAAGCCACCGTGGATTGTTTCCACAAGATTGTCAGATTCAGACCAGAAATGGCAGAAGAGTGGAAATTCTACGATAAGAGTTCCAGATCTCGGATTCCCTTAGTATCGGCTTTGACTATGAATAAGTTGTTGCAGAAAGGAGCAGATGGGTTCCTTGTGTATGCTGTAGATGTACAGAAATCGAGCCCGACATTGGCAGACTTGCCAGTAGTACGGGAATTTGCAGATGTGTTTCCAGAGGAGATTCCAGGATTACCTCCAGTGCGAGAGGTAGATTTTAGTATTGATTTGATTCCAGGTACCACTCCTATTTCGAGAGCTCCGTATAGGATGGCACCGATAGAGTTGAAAGAATTAAAAGCACGGTTGGAAGATCTGCTAGCCAAGGGATATATCAGACCTAGTGTATCTCCTTGGGGCGCTCCGGTGCTATTTGTGCGAAAGAAAGATGGGTCGATGCGGTTGTGTATCGATTACAGGCAACTGAATAAGGCCACGATAAAGAATAAATATCCACTGCCGAGGATCGATGATTTATTTGATCAACTCCAGGGATCATCTGTTTATTCTAAGATTGATTTGCGATCCGGATATCATCAACTCCGAGTTCGAGATGTAGACATACCGAAAACAGCATTTCGAACCAGGTATGGGCATTACAAATTTATTGTCATGCCTTTTGGTTTAACAAATGCTCCGGCGGTATTTATGGGCTTGATGAATCAAATCTTTCAGAGGTATTTGGATGATTTTGTGATTGTCTTTATCGATGATATTCTGGTGTATTCTAAGAACATGAATGAGCATGCAGAGCATCTCAGAATTGTGTTGCAGACACTGAGAAATGAGAGATTGTATGCCAAATTGTCAAAGTGTGAATTTTGGTTGAATCGAGTTGTCTTTTTGGGACATATCATATCTGGAGATGGTATTTCTGTAGATCCGAGTAAAGTGGAAGCTGTGATCAGTTGGCCGAGACCGACTTCCGTGCCAGAGATACGCAGTTTCATGGGTCTAGCAGGATACTATAGACGATTCATCCAAGATTTTTCCCGTATTGTGAAGCCAATCACACAATTGACACAGAAGAATGCGCCATTCCTATGGTCTGAGGAGTGTGAGTCTAGCTTTCTGGAATTGAAAAAGAGGCTGACCAGCGCACCTGTCTTGATGATTCCTTCAGGTACGGGTGATTTCGTTGTATATTGTGATGCCTCTCACAGAGGTTTGGGATGTGTTCTTATGCAGCGAGGTCATGTGGTCGCATATGCCTCACGACAGTTGAAGACTCACGAGACTCGATACCCCATTCATGATCTTGAATTGGCGGCTATCATATTTGCACTAAAGATCTGGCGTCATTATCTTTATGGCGAGAAATTCGAGATCTATTCAGACCATAAAAGCCTAAAGTACTTGTTCTCTCAGTTGGAGTTGAACATGAGACAGCTTAGATGGCTTGATCTATTAAAAGACTTTGATTGCGAGATCAAATATTATCCAGGGAAGTCAAATGCAGCAGCAGACGCCTTAAGTCGAAAGGTTTGTTCCTTATCCTTATCGACGATAGGTGTTACGAAGGTTGTTGAAAATTGCTGTTTCTCTGGATTAGAATTTGATACAGATAGGAGGCCACTACGACTTGCTGTTGTTCAAGTTGAGCCAGACTTGATCATGAGGATTAAAGAAGCACAACGAACAGATCAGAATGTGCAAAGATCGATTCAAATGGTCAGATCCGGACACTTGTCAGAATATCAGGTGCGTGAGCATATCTTGTACGTGAATAACCGTCTTGTTGTGCCAGATGTTTCAGATTTGAAGCATCAGATTATGTCCGAAGCACACTGTAGTCGGTTCAGCATTCATCCTGGTGGCAGGAAGATGTACAATGATCTGAAGACACAGTTATGGTGGAAACAGATGAAGTCAGACATCGCAGGGTATGTGTCTAAATGCTTGAACTGCCAACAGGTGAAGGCCGAGAGGAAGAAGCCCGGAGGGTTACTGCAGAGTTTTTCTATTCCAGAATGGAAATGGGACCACATTTCCATGGATTTTGTGACGAAGTTACCCCGATCTTCCCGAGGCTGCGATGCGATTTGGGTCATTATTGACAGGTTGACCAAATCAGCTTGCTTCATTCCGTACAGAATGACTTACAGACATGATCAGATGGCGGAGATATATGTTCGAGAGGTAGTCAGATTGCATGGAGTGCCAAAGCCTATCGTATCAGATCGTGATCCACGATTCACTTCACACTTTTGGCACAGTTTACAGCAGGCCTTAGGTACGACATTACACCTGCGTACTGCGTATCATCCTCAGACAGACGGACAGTCAGAAAGGACTATCCAGACTTTAGAGGATATGTTGAGAGCCGTGGTGCTAGATTTTGGCACTAGTTGGCAAGATTCCCTACCTCTTTGCGAATTCTCTTACAATAATAGCTACCAGACGAGCATTGAGATGGCACCGTTTGAAGCTTTATATGGTAAGAAGTGCAGATCTCCGCTATACTGGGATGACATCTCAGAGGTACCAGAACTTGGGCCAGATATGATTCGTGATATGACAGAGAAAGTGAAAGTCATTCAGAAGAGGATGAAGACGGCGCAAGATAGGCAAGCGAAGTACGCCAACATTATACGTAGACCGCTGGTATTTGAACAGGGAGACAGAGTATTCTTGAAGATTTCTCCATTCAGAGGCGTTGTGAGATTTGGCAAACGCGGAAAGTTGTCTCCTAGATACGTCGGTCCTTACGAGATTCTAGAAAAGATTGGCGATCGAGCATATCGACTGGCTCTTCCTCCTTCTCTATCTGGGATACATGACGTCTTTCATGTATCGATGTTGCGTAAATACATGCCTGATGTTTCTCATGTCATTCGTCCTGACGAAGCTGAGCTTGATCAGACTTTAAGCTACGTTGAACAACCGATACAGATTCTTGATCAAAAGGAAAAGAAGCTCAGAACGAAGACTATTCCTCTAGTGAAAGTCCAATGGAGTCGTCATGGTATCGAAGAAGCGACTTGGGAAACAGAAGCCGACATGCGACAGAAACACCCCGAGTTATTCCAATGATGAGAGTATTAATCTAACTTTGATGTTATTACTTTTGATGCTTGCATTGATAGAATGATATTTGATTTCGAGGGCGAAATCATTTTTCAGAAGGGGAGAAATGTAAGGCTCGAGATTATTAGTCTTCATTGACGTACGACTCGGAAGATATGAGAATGCATGTCATAAGATGAAAGTATAAACAATTGCATGAATTATGGAATTTTGAGCAAGCATGGCCGAAGCCACACCGCACCTGCGGTGCTAGGAATACCGCACCCGCGGTGTATGTGACAGTAAGTTGAACAATTTGTGCGAAGCACGACCGCACCCGCGGTGCGGTCAAGACCGCACCCGCGGTGGTGCAACCGCACCCACGGTCGTGCAGCGACCGCACCCGCGGTCCTCGAAATTCAGAAAATGATAGGGTGGCCGAGAGCATGGCGCACCCGCGCTCCTAAGATCACCGCACCCGCGGTCATGCGTGGCCTTTGAAGAATAAGCCATGTGTTACAAATCATGCAAGGTATATATAGAGGTGGCATCATTTTCTTCTTGCTCAGAGAGAATAGCCGAGAGAGGGAAAGAAAGGGAAAAGCTTGGGGGAAAAAGGAGAAGTCTTGCACTTGAATTCAGATTTCTCACGATTTAGTCACCCGAATCGTATTCCGAGTTAAGATTTGAATTGCTCTCATCATTAGCTTCAAAGTGATGTAAGTTTACGTTGATTTCATCATGATTCAGATTTTATGGATTGGGGAAATTGTAATATGATGATTATATTGTGTTCTTGGCATAGGGAGCATTGTATATTCACTAGCGGGTTGAGTATCGGATATCGTATGCGGTTGTTACTATTTTCCAGCATATTTAGAGTTAAATATGCAGATTTTGGATAATATCTCATGGCTAAGTTGATAATTATGAGTGTTGTTATTGATGCAATGGCTTGTAGAGAATATACTGATTATTGGTTGAGTTATCGGTATTGAGAATCACGTCGTTATGCCGTCAATTGTTACCAAGATTGAATATGGATTTCATATGAGTTGCTTGGAGTTGTATATTGATAGAATGCATCTCTACATTGCCATTTCAGATTTATCATACCTCACTTCGACATCGAAACCTCGACATCGATAAAGGTTTAGCAACAAGAAAGGTATAAACCATGTTGTTTGGGAAGCCACAACTCAAATAAGATATTATTTGAGTTTCCCAAACCAAAATCACATACTAGTATTGTTGTATATATGGTAACATGTTTATGACTTGTTTATAGAATTATATGCAAATCTTGTTACATGATTATGCTTTGATTATAGAAATGTATTCAAGCATGTAAGAGTATTGTGATATTCAGATATGAATATGAGTATGCTTTGTCACAGATTGATAGTCATTTCATTTAAGATAGGAGAGTCGTTGGCAGTCATTGTCAACTATCTAGATGTTCGGTGTATCTCAGCTTAGGAGCAGCCTCGACTCCTATTGCCAGCCGTTGATACAGCTCAGACCGAAGTCTAGGAATAAGACGTACAGTCACCCCGAGTGGGAGGGTAGGTGACAGCCATTGACGTCTTATTCACACCGGGATCCCTAGAGTTCTAGTCGAGTCGAGTCCAGACATGGTTTGATTCGCATTGCATTGCATGTGCATATGATGTCATTCATGATAGCATGTTTCATGTTTAATTGATTATATGCATGTATACATGTTTATACTGGGATTTGTTCTCACCGGAGTTTCCGGCTGTTGTTATGTCTGTATGTGTGCATAACAACAGGTGGGGCAGGATCTGGGTCACGCAGAGGATGAGAGATGGACATAGCGTTGTGATCTCGGGCATAGCAGAAGAACTAGTAGTTGTACTTTTGGCATGTACTGTATTTAATTACTAGTTGTCGAATATGGTTTGAAACCAAACATATTTGTATCTTATGTTTGTATATTATGTTGTTGAATAACATAGAATCTTCTTGTGTTAGCTTTCATTTGAGTTAATGTCAAAGCGAAAAATTTGACCCACTTTTTATATTAATGATCCATTTAATCCCGAAGAACAAGAATTAGAGCCCGGGTCCCCACAGTGGTGGTACCGCACCCGCGGTAAGGATAACACCGCACCCGCGGTCGTTGCTTCGAACATTTTGGATGAGGATCAGCACATGACCGCACCCGCGGTGCTAGCATGACCGCACCCGCGGTGCGACGTGCTGTGCAGAAAATGATGCCACGTTTCCAGAGTTGCATGCAGTATATATATAAGCGAATGACACGTAATTCCTCAGAAACTTCAGAAAGGGCCGAGCTGTTGAGAGAAAAATCCTTACGCCTTTTAGATTTGTGATTTCGAAGAATCCGTGTATCAGAATTCGAATCCGAAAGCAGTATCGTGTTCCTCTCGACACGAGCTACACAATGACGTAAGTTTCGTTACGTTTTGAGATATTTTAGAAATATCATATTGTCAGAATTGAATATGATTCAGATATGGTGTTTCTGCTACAGTAGGTATTGTATAATCGAAGTCAGATTTAAGCACAGACTGTTTATACAATTGTTATGAATTTCAGAAGATATTATCTGAGATTAAACACCGGAATTGTATTGTTCTTGATTCAGGAATAGAGAGTTGATTATTCTGATATGTTCTGAATAGACTATTCAGTATATATGTGAAGTCAGATCGAAGAAATTATACTGTATGTCTGTGTTATGAATTTCAACAGATCCGGAGTGAATTCAATAGATATTGACATACTAGAATTAGAAGAATGATGATATGGTATTGATAACGCATGTAGAAATGATATCTGTGATGTTGAGATTGACGGGGTGACAAGACTGTGTTATTGTGCCGTTGAAACATCAGTTGATTCAGATTGATCAGATTCAGTTATGATTTCGATTATATGGTGATATCGATGACATGACTTAGATTGTATCTTATTCAGATATTGATCAGATTGTATACTGATTTGAGTATTGATCAGAACAGATTTTGAATTGAGTTACACATTGATACAGTGTATTTGTTATTGTCATTTCAGATTTGATATGGACAGATCATCGTCTTCGTCAGACGGAGAAGACAAAGGTATAAGTCAATGTGGTATTGGGAGATGGACTTGAGTCGGTTTGGACTTGGGTTTCCCTAAATCACATACTTTACTTTATTGCATTGATATTTGCATTGAATTGATGATATACTTGTTCTCTTGATTTTAGATGACAGCTAGTAGACGATTTATCTTGTGACAGAAGTGCCGGATAGTGGTGGTATCGCCACGGCACATTGCACGATGTCTCAAGATAGGTTATTAAAGATAGAACTGCAGTCCATGACGGATAGGTCAGGACACCGGATGTTTGGTTATATCGAGTAATAGGAAATGAGAATTCGTCTATTACGGAATTCGATATAGGAATACCAGGATATTGGTTATATCGAGTAATAGGAATACAGTTCCTTCTATTACGGAATTCGATATAGGAACACCACATCTGGAAACCGGGATCCCTAGACTAGGATTGAGTCTAGTCTGAACTGTAGAATTATGTCGACAGATTGCTATTGATTATGTTTCAGATTTTGATACATATATCTGTTACCTGATTACATGCTTTATATTGTTTATATGATTGCATGTTTCATTGATTTATACTGGGATTATATTCTCACCGGAATTATCCGGCTGTTGTCTTGTCTGTATGTGTACTTGACAACAGGTGGGATAGGATCAGGATCCAGGAGATGAGGAGAGATCGTGATTAGAGTGGAGGCTCCGGACTTGGATTAGAGATAGGGTTGAACACTTGACATTAGTTGTTAAACCTTAGTTTATTTTGAATGCATGCAGTACAGGACTTGAATTGTATTTTATACTGATATGTATATGAGTTTTACTTCACTACGTTCCGCATTTTAAAAAAAAAATTTAGACCCTTTTTTTAATTGATTAATTAGTCCCAATTATGATTAAGAACTTGATTAGCGTCCGGGTCCCCACACTAACGACTTCTCTAAAGAAAAAATCCACAATGTTTGAAGCATCATCGGTTTTATAACAAGCTATAAAATGTGCCATCTTAGAATCTATCCACAACAACAAAAATAGAATCCATCCCCTTCTTAGTCCTAGGCAACCCCAAAATAAAGTCCATAGAAATGTCAATCCAAGTTCTTTTTAAGAATAGCACGCAAAAGTGTTCCCAAAGTTCTATTGACAACTTCAGTTTGTCCATCCGTTTGAGGATGACTAGTAGAAAACAACAATTTTGTGCCAAGTTTAGCCCATAAAGTTTTCCAAAAGTAACTCAAGAATTTAACATCGCGACCAGAAACAATAGTCCTAGGCATTCCATGCAACCTAGCGACTTCTCTAAAGAACAAATCCGCAATGTTTGAAGCATCATCGGTTTTATGACAAGTTATAAAATGTGCAATCTTAGAGAATCTATCAACATCAACAAAAATAGAATCCCTCCCCTTCTAGTCCTAGGCAACCCCAAAATAAAGTCCATCGAAATGTCAATCCAAGTTCTTTTTAAGAATCGCACGCAAAAGTGTTCCCAAAGTTCTATTGACAACTTCAGTTTGTCCATCCGTTTGAGGATGACAAGTAGTAGAAAACAACAATTTTGTGCCAAGTTTAGCCCATAAAGTATTCAAAAATTAACTCAAGAATTTAACATCGCGACCAGAAACAATAGTCCTAAGCATTCCATGCAACCTATCGACTTCTCTAAAGAACAAATCCGCAATGTTTGAAGCATCATCGGTTTTATGACAAGCTATAAAATGTGCAGTCTTAGAGAATCTTTCCACAACAACAAAAATAGAATCCCTCCCCTTCTTAGTCCTAGGCAACCCCAAAATAAAGTCCATAGAAATGTCAATCCAAGTTCTTTTTAAGAATAGCACGCAAAAGTGTTCCCAAAGTTCTATTGACAACTTCAGTTTGTCCATCCGTTTGAGGATGACAAGTAGTAGAAAACAACAATTTTGTGCCAAGTTTAGCCCATAAAGTATTCCAAAAGTAACTCAAGAATTTAACATCGCGACCAGAAACTGTAATAGCCGAGCCGGTGTACGGTACGGTTTAAGCTTTATTGTGTTAATTGGGTTTATGATTAGTCGTTTATAGTTGTGTTTTGGGCTATAGTATTATTGGTTATTATTTATTTGAGGTGTTAGTTGGTGTTGATTGTTCGTTTCAGCGTTTCGAATCGATTTTTAGTTGTTTTGTTACTGTTCATTGCCGTGAGTAGAGTGCACCCGCGCTCTTAGATGAGTGCCCCCGCGGTGTACTATTCATGATTTTGGTTTTGGAGGGCCGTGGCATCACCGCACCCGCGGCAGTGCAAGGACCGCACCCGCGGTGTGCACCGCACCCGCGGTAATTGTAGCACCGCACCCGCGGTGATCGTGCATGAGAATTATTTTGGTATGCCGAGAGCATGGCGCACCCGCGGTGCTTGTGTTGGCGCACCCGCGGTGTAAGTATGGGCGAGTTTTTAAGTGACTTTTTGGGAGTTGTTGGCCATACCTACCTTATCTTCTTTCCTCCATTTCCGATTTTCTCTCTTTTGGCAAGGGTTTTCATCCATTTCAATTGCTTCCCACCTTTGATTCTTGGCTTTGTTTCGATTTCCGACTTGAGATCATCGTTCTCCGTGGTATAAGGAAGCTTAGGTAAGTTTTTGGTGCGATTCTAATGAGGTTTCGAGTTAAGGGTTATTTTGGATTTGATGTTTTGATGGTTCTATGGATTATTTAGCATGGACTTTTGGATTTAGTCTTGATATTGGTGTTATTTATGGATTATTGTTGTAGGTGGTGTACCAAGAGTATAGTTGGAGGTGTTCTATTGGTTTGTAAGTGGAATTTCATCCTTTTTGCTCACATGATATTATATGTATTGTGTTTTAAAGGTTTCAAAGTGTTATTCCCTTCCATTGATCCATTGCTATGTATTCATTTCATTGATTATCTATTGGAGGCATTGTATGTCTCACCATTGTTATAAAGGGAATACAAGAAATATTATGAGATTGCGAAACGACGGCCTTAAATGCTATTGAGAATTCAAATGTTTTATTGGATTGATTTATCATAGCCATGGCATTGCATGCAATTAGATGATCATCGACCATAGGCTTTTATCCCCTCACAGTTATCGATTTATATCGATGGGATATTGGCAACCACAGTTACAGATACTATTGATATCAATCCAACCATAGAAAAGAGAAATACCATCGTATTGCTATCTATTGCTATTGCTATTGCTACAGTTATTGCTACGTTATTCATGTTTCAGAGTCGATGGTATTTATGATTTAAAAGCCATGTTTTACAGTGTATACTATGTATCATTGCTATGTAAGAGTTCCACTTGCTGAGATTTATTCTCATTTCAGTTATTTTCATGTGATGCAGATAAGAGCGACGGACCGGGACGTTGACTGTGGATGGGGGTCATATGCATACGAAGATTGGAAGGATGATTATTTTGTACCATTTTGTAACATGATCACACTAATGATATTTTGTATTTTGTTATGTCATTGGAATGATCATGTTGTTATTTTGTAAACACTTTTATAAAATGTATTTTGAAACTCCTTCCATGTTTGAAAGAAAATTTTAAATTCCGCTGTATTTTAATTGTATCGGGTCAGGGTGTCACATTTAGTGGTATCAGAGCGGTGTTCTTCGGACCAATGCATATGACTTCGTCTACTTTCAACTGTCCGGGTATGTTTTCTTGCATCTATCCATTGTTATATTTATTGATTGGTGTCTTGTGAGCAATTGTAGAGTATGCCTCCTAAGCGTAAGGCAGCAGAGGGTGAGGATAGTTCTTCCTCGAGAGTTGTCGACGAGTTCGGCAAGTTGCTTAAGGAGCAGGCCAAGGTGCATAGCGATCAGATTCAGCAGTTGCTCCGATTGCAAGGAGCAGGACAGGGTCGAGGCCAAGTGAGAGGTCAAGTTGCTCAGGCTGTTGGCACTGATGCCATCTTTTCTTCTTTTAAGAGAATGGATCCACCGGAATTCGCAGGTAGCACCGATCCTCTAGTTGCTGTCGAGTGGGTCAAGGCGCTTGAAGCTATCTTCGATCATCTCCAGTATGAGGACAAAGACAGGATTAGCTGTGCAGTGTTCATGTTGGTTAAGGCTGCCCGCATTTGGTGGAATGCTACGAAAGTTGGAGTTGATGTTGCGACACTGAAGTGGTCAGAGTTCACTGACTTGTTCTACGACAAGTATTTCCCCGACGCACTTCGAGCGAGGAAGGTTACGGAGTTCTTGGAACTTAGACAGGGGAGCTTGGATGTTGGCCAGTATATTCTGAAGTTCGAGGAGGGTTGCCTATTTGCTCCGTATATTGCTTCGAACGACAAGGACAAAGGCGCTCATTTCATTCGAGGCCTTAGAGCTGAGATTCGTCGTGACATCAACATGTCCAAGGCTGTTACTTTCAAGGAGATTGTGTCCAAAGCTTTGTTGGCCGAGCAGGATGAGAAGGACATTGCCCGGGAGAGGCAAGAGAGACACTAGGCCATTGCTCAGAGAGGCCAGGGTTCTAATCAGAGGGGCAGGGATCGTTTCAAGGGCAAGGGCAAGATGGAGTCGAGTCCTAGACCTCCGCCAGTTCCAGTTCCATTTGATCCTGAGAAGCCGCAGTGTCCAAAGTGTGGTAAGCATCATCGAGGAGAGTGCAGATTGGGCACTCATACTTGTTTTCGTTGTGGCGCGGCGGGTCACGTTGCTAGGAATTGCCCGAGGGGAGATAGCCAAGGGAAGGTGCAGGGTCGTATCTTTTCCATGACGAAGGAAGGTATTAATCGTGAATCTTCATTGATCCTTAGTACTATTTTGATTTCAGGCAGAGTAGCTACTACTTTGATTGATACTGGTGCTACTCATTCTTTTATGTCTGAATTATTTTTGAAATCTTTGGGTATAGTTCCTTCTATTCTTCCCCTTCATCTTAATGTTGTTTTGCCTTCGGGGGACGTGTTGTGCCCGACATCGATTGTCTTTGCGTGCCCTGTTCGTATTGAGGAGCGAGTTGTCTTCGCTGATTTGATTGTTATCCCTATGGTTGCTTTCGACGTTATTCTTGGCATGGATTGGCTTTCGACTTACCGTGCAGTTATCGATTGTGTTGCTAAGAAGGTGACTTTTGCAGATGATGGCCAGGGAGGAGCGCTCGCCAGTGCAGGTACTTCGCTGGTCCTTCCTTTTATTTCTTGTCTTGAGGCTGAGAGATTGTTGTGTAGAGGTTGCGATGGATTTCTTGCTTCTATTGTGGATGTTGATAGATTGATTAAGTTGAATGTAGATGATATTGATGTGGTGAGGGAGTTTGCTGATGTGTTTGAGGATGATGTTCCGGGTTTGCCGCCGGATAGGGATGTTGAGTTTGTGGTCGATTTAGCTCCAGGTACGGTTCCTATCTCTAAAGCTCCGTACAGGATGGCCCCTACCGAGATGAAGGAGTTGAAGACTCAGTTGCAGGATCTTTTAGACAAAGGCTTTATTCGTCCGAGTTCTTCGCCTTGGGGAGCTCCGGTTCTGTTTGTCAAGAAGAAGGATGGTTCCTTGCGGCTGTGTATCGACTACAGGGAGCTCAACAAAGTGACTGTCAAGAACAAGTATCCGTTGCCTCGGATAGATGATTTGTTTGATCAGCTCCTTGGTGCCACTGTGTTCTCGAAGATTGATCTTCGGTCTGGCTACTATCAGTTGAAGGTTAGGGAGTCTGATATCCCTAAGACAGCTTTCCGGACCAGGTACGGTCACTATGAGTTTCTTGTCATGTCTTTTGGGTTGACCAATGCCCCTTCAGTCTTCATGGACCTGATGAACCGTGTGTTCAAGCCTTATCTGGATAGCTTCGTCATTGTCTTCATTGACGATATCTTGATCTATTCCAAGACCAGAGAGCTTCATGCAGAGCATCTCAGAGTGGTGCTTCAGTTGTTGCGAGAGAAGAGGTTGTTTGCCAAGTTGAAGAAGTGTGAGTTTTGGCTAGATCAGATTTCTTTTCTAGGCCATGTGGTTTCGAGAGATGGCATTGCTGTTGATCCATTGAAGATAGAGGCGATTCAGAGTTGGCCTATTCCTACCACTGTTTCAGAGGTTCGCAGTTTCCTTGGTTTGGCGGGTTACTATCGTCGTTTCATTTCAGGTTTCTCCAAGATTGCCCTGCCATTGTCCAATCTGACGAGGAAGACTGTGAAGTTCGAGTGGTCTATCGATTGCCAGAGTGCATTTCAGGAGTTGAAGGACAGATTGACGACAGCTCCTGTTCTTTCTTTGCCCAGTGGTTCAGAGGACTTTGTTGTCTATACCGATGCGTCGAAGAGAGGCCTTGGTGCAGTGTTGATACAGCGAGGTAAGGTCATTGCCTATGCGTCTCGCCAGTTGAAGGATTATGAGAAGAATTATCCGACGCATGATTTGGAGCTCGCAGCTGTGGTTTTCGCCCTGAAGATTTGGAGACATTATCTGTATGGCGAAAAGTGTGAGATCTTTACAGACCACAAGAGTTTGAAGTATCTGTTCTCGCAGAAAGAGCTCAATATGCGACAGAGGAGGTGGTTAGAGCTTGTCAAGGATTACGATGTGACCATCAGCTATCACCCAGGGAAGGCGAATGTGGTGGCTGATGCTTTGAGCCGCAAATCGAGTGCTTCTTTGAGTTCTTTGATTCAGAGACCATTGTTGATGGATTTGCAGAGAGAGGAGATTGATCTAGTGATTCCAGGTACCATTGCTCGCTTTTCAGCGTTGGTCATTCGATCTACTTTGACGGACAGGATCCGTAGAGAGCAGTCGACTGATGTTCAGTTGACAGAGTTGAGAGCTAGAGCTGAGGCTAGAGGGAATTCAGAGTTTAGTCTGAATGGTGATGATTTGGTAACTTTCAGAGGCCGCATTTGTGTTCCTTCTGGCGACGATATTCGTAGAGACGTCTTGACAGAGGCTCATACCGCACCTTATTCGATTCATCCAGGCAGTACGAAGATGTATCAGGATCTTCGTCGACTCTACTGGTGGCCAGGTATGAAGAGAGATATTGCTTTGTTCATTTCTCAGTGCCTTACTTGTCAGCAGGTAAAGATTGAGCACCAGAGACCTGCTGGGACATTGCTTTCTTTGCCGATTCCTCAGTGGAAGTGGGAGCATATCACTATGGATTTCGTGACTGGTTTACCCAGGACGCAGAAGGGTTTCAATTCCATTTGGGTTATTGTTGATAGATTGACCAAGTCGGCTCATTTTCTCCCAGTCAAGACGACGTATTCGATGTCTCAATATGCCGAGGACTACATTGCCGAGATTGTTAGACTTCATGGTGTGCCCGTGTCGATTGTGTCTGATCGTGACCCTAGATTTACCTCCGAGTTTTGGAAGAGTCTTCACAGAGCTTTGGGTTCTCGATTAGCTTTCAGTACAGCTTATCATCCTCAGAGCGACGGTCAGTCGGAGAGAGTCATTCAGATTCTGGAGGATATGCTCAGAGCTTGTACTATTGACTATTCTGGTAGTTGGGATTCTAAGCTGCCACTTGTGGAGTTCACGTACAACAATAGCTACCAGGCGACGATTGGCATGGCACCGTATGAGGCACTTTATGGCAGGAAGTGCAGATCTCCTTTGTTTTGGGATGAGGTT
The DNA here is from genome assembly GCF_022965805.1 of Primulina eburnea. Lineage (NCBI taxonomy): Eukaryota > Viridiplantae > Streptophyta > Magnoliopsida > Lamiales > Gesneriaceae > Primulina > Primulina eburnea. The sequence goes on along the minus strand of NC_133103.1, from coordinate 42,427,266 downwards.
GGAGAGAGGAAGATGTTGGGTCCCGAGTTGGTCCAACAGACTGCCGATGTTGTTGCAGTTATCAGAGAGAGGATGAAGACTGCTCAGTCGAGGCAGAAGAGTTATGCAGATGTTCGTCGCAGACCTTTGAAGTTCGAGGTTGGCGATCATGTTTTTCTGAAGATAGCACCTCTCAAGGGTGTGATGAGATTTGGCAAGAAGGGCAAGTTGAGTCCTAGATTCATTGGTCCATTCGAGATATTGGACAGAGTGGGTGACCGAGCCTACAGATTAGCCCTACCGCCCGATCTTGACAGAGTCCATAATGTGTTTCACGTATCGATGCTCAGGAAGTATATTGCAGATCCTTCCCATGTTCTTCGCCACGAGCCATTGGACTTGACGCCGAATTTGACTTACCATGAGATTCCGATTCAGATTCTGGATCGCACAGTTAGAGTTCTGAGGAACAAAGAGATCGGCATCGTTAAAGTCCTTTGGAGGAACCATTTGATCGAGGAGGCTACGTGGGAACCAGAGACTGAGATGAGAGAGAGGTATCCTGAGTTGTTCGTGCCGTGACGTCAATTTCGAGGACGAAATTCCTCTAAGGAGGGGAGATTGTAATAGCCGAGCCGGTGTACGGTACGGTTTAAGCTTTATTGTGTTAATTGGGTTTATGATTAGTCGTTTATAGTTGTGTTTTGGGCTATAGTATTATTGGTTATTATTTATTTGAGGTGTTAGTTGGTGTTGATTGTTCGTTTCAGCGTTTCGAATCGATTTTTAGTTGTTTTGTTACTGTTCATTGCCGTGAGTAGAGTGCACCCGCGCTCTTAGATGAGTGCCCCCGCGGTGTACTATTCATGATTTTGGTTTTGGAGGGCCGTGGCATCACCGCACCCGCGGCAGTGCAAGGACCGCACCCGCGGTGTGCACCGCACCCGCGGTAATTGTAGCACCGCACCCGCGGTGATCGTGCATGAGAATTATTTTGGTATGCCGAGAGCATGGCGCACCCGCGGTGCTTGTGTTGGCGCACCCGCGGTGTAAGTATGGGCGAGTTTTTAAGTGACTTTTTGGGAGTTGTTGGCCATACCTACCTTATCTTCTTTCCTCCATTTCCGATTTTCTCTCTTTTGGCAAGGGTTTTCATCCATTTCAATTGCTTCCCACCTTTGATTCTTGGCTTTGTTTCGATTTCCGACTTGAGATCATCGTTCTCCGTGGTATAAGGAAGCTTAGGTAAGTTTTTGGTGCGATTCTAATGAGGTTTCGAGTTAAGGGTTATTTTGGATTTGATGTTTTGATGGTTCTATGGATTATTTAGCATGGACTTTTGGATTTAGTCTTGATATTGGTGTTATTTATGGATTATTGTTGTAGGTGGTGTACCAAGAGTATAGTTGGAGGTGTTCTATTGGTTTGTAAGTGGAATTTCATCCTTTTTGCTCACATGATATTATATGTATTGTGTTTTAAAGGTTTCAAAGTGTTATTCCCTTCCATTGATCCATTGCTATGTATTCATTTCATTGATTATCTATTGGAGGCATTGTATGTCTCACCATTGTTATAAAGGGAATACAAGAAATATTATGAGATTGCGAAACGACGGCCTTAAATGCTATTGAGAATTCAAATGTTTTATTGGATTGATTTATCATAGCCATGGCATTGCATGCAATTAGATGATCATCGACCATAGGCTTTTATCCCCTCACAGTTATCGATTTATATCGATGGGATATTGGCAACCACAGTTACAGATACTATTGATATCAATCCAACCATAGAAAAGAGAAATACCATCGTATTGCTATCTATTGCTATTGCTATTGCTACAGTTATTGCTACGTTATTCATGTTTCAGAGTCGATGGTATTTATGATTTAAAAGCCATGTTTTACAGTGTATACTATGTATCATTGCTATGTAAGAGTTCCACTTGCTGAGATTTATTCTCATTTCAGTTATTTTCATGTGATGCAGATAAGAGCGACGGACCGGGACGTTGACTGTGGATGGGGGTCATATGCATACGAAGATTGGAAGGATGATTATTTTGTACCATTTTGTAACATGATCACACTAATGATATTTTGTATTTTGTTATGTCATTGGAATGATCATGTTGTTATTTTGTAAACACTTTTATAAAATGTATTTTGAAACTCCTTCCATGTTTGAAAGAAAATTTTAAATTCCGCTGTATTTTAATTGTATCGGGTCAGGGTGTCACAGAAACAATAGTCCTAAGCATTCCATGCAACCTAGCGACTTCTCTAAAGAACAAATCCGCAATGTTTGAAGCATCATCGGTTTTATGACAAGCTATAAAATGTGCAATCTTAGAGAATCGATCCACAACAACAAAAATAGAATCCCTCCCCTTCTTAGTCCTAGGCAACCCCAAAATAAAGTCCATAGAAATGTCAATCCAAGTTCTTTTTAAGAATAGCACGCAAAAGTGTTCCCAAAGTTCTATTGACAACTTCAGTTTGTCCATCCGTTTGAGGATGACAAGTAGTAGAAAACAACAATTTTGTGCCAAGTTTAGCCCATAAAGTATTCCAAAAGTAAGTCAAGAATTTAACATCGCGACCAGAAACAATAGTCCTAGGCATTCCATGCAACCTAGCGACTTCTCTAAAGAACAAATCCGCAATGTTTGAAGCATAAACAATAGTCCTAAGCATTCCATGCAACCTAGCGACTTCTCTAAAGAACAAATCCGCAATGTTTGAAGCATCATCGGTTTTATGACAAGCTATAAAATGTGCAATCTTAGAGAATCGATCCACAACAACAAAAATAGAATCCCTCCCCTTCTTAGTCCTAGGCAACCCCAAAATAAAGTCCATAGAAATTTCAATCCAAGTTCTTTTTAAGAATAGCACGCAAAAGTGTTCCCAAAGTTCTATTGACAACTTCAGTTTGTCAATCCGTTTGAGGATGACAAGTAGTAGAAAACAACAATTTTGTGCCAAGTTTAGCCCATAAAGTATTCCAAAGTAAGTCAAGAATTTAACATCGCGACCAGAAACAATAGTCCTAGGCATTCCATGCAACCTAGCGACTTCTCTAAAGAACAAATCCGCAATGTTTGAAGCATCATCGGTTTTATGACAAGCTATAAAATGTGTCATCTTAGAGAATCTATCCACAAAAACAAAAATAGAATCACTCCCCTTCTTAGTCCTCGGCAACCACAAAATAAAGTCCATCGAAATGTCAATCCAAGTTCTTTTTAAGAATAGCACGCAAAAGTGTTCCCAAAGTTCTATTGACAACTTCAGTTTGTCCATCCGTTTGAGGATGACAAGTAGTAGAAAACAACAATTTTGTGCCAAGTTTAGCCCATAAAGTATTCCAAAAGTAACTCAAGAATTTAACATCGCGACCAGAAACAATAGTCCTAGGAATTCCATGCAACCTAGCGACTTCTCTAATGAACAAATCCGCAATGTTTGAAGCATCATCGGTTTTATGACAAGCTATAAAATGTGTCATCTTAGAGAATCTATCCACAAAAACAAAAATAGAATCACTCCCCTTCTTAGTCCTCGGCAACCCCAAAATAAAGTCCATCGAAATGTCAATCCAAGTTCTTTTTAAGAATAGCACGCAAAAGTGTTCCCAAAGTTCTATTGACAACTTCAGTTTGTCCATCCGTTTGAGGATGACAAGTAGTAGAAAACAACAATTTTGTGCCAAGTTTAGCCCATAAAGTATTCCAAAAGTAACTCAAGAATTTAACATCGCGACCAGAAACAATAGTCCTAGGCATTCCATGCAACCTAGCGACTTCTCTAAAGAACAAATCCGCAATGTTGGAAGAATCATCGGTTTTATGACAAGCTATAAAATGTGTCATCTTAGAGAATCTATCCACAAAAACAAAAATAGAATCACTCCCCTTCTTAGTCCTCGGCAACCCCAAAATAAAGTCCATCAAAATGCCAATCCAAGTTCTTTTTAAGAATAGCACGCAAAACTGTTCCCAAAGTTTTATTGAAAACTTCAGTTTGTCCATCCGTTTAAGGATGACAAGTAGTAGAAAACAATAATTTTGTGCCAAGTTTAGGCCATAAAGTCTTCCAAAAGTAACTCAAGAATTTAACATCGCGACTAGAAACAATAGTCCTAAGCATTCCATGCAACCTAGCGACTTCTCTAAAGAACAAATCCGCAATGTTTGAAGCATCATCGGTTTTATGACAAGCTATAAAATGTGCAATCTTAGAGAATCGATCCACAACAACAAAAATAGAATCCCTCCCCTTCTTAGTCCTAGGCAACCCCAAAATAAAGTCCATAGAAATGTCAATCCAAGTTCTTTTTAAGAATAGCACGCAAAAGTGTTCCCAAAGTTCTATTGACAACTTCAGTTTGTCCATCCGTTTGAGGATGACAAGTAGTAGAAAACAACAATTTTGTGCCAAGTTTAGCCCATAAAGTATTCAAAAGTAACTCAAGAATTTAACATCGCGACCAGAAACAATAGTCCTAGGCATTCCATGCAACCTAGCGACTTCTCTAAAGAACAAATCCGCAATGTTGGAAGCATCATCGGTTTTATGACAAGCTATAAAATGTGTCATCTTAGAGAATCTATCCACAAAAACAAAAATAGAATCACTCCCATTCTTTGTCCTCGGCAACCCCAAAATAAAGTCCATCGAAATGTCAATCCAAGTTCTTTTTAAGAATAGCACGCAAAACTGTTCCCAAAGTTCTATTGAAAACTTCAGTTTGTCCATCCGTTTGAGGATGACAAGTAGTAGAAAACAATAATTTTGTGCCAAGTTTAGCCCATAAAGTCTTCCAAAAGTAACTCAAGAATTTAACATCGCGACCAGAAACAATAGTCCTTGGCATGCCATGCAACCTAACGACTTCTCTAAAGAAAAAATCCGCAATGTTTGAAGCATCATCGGTTTTATAACAAGGTATAAAATGTGCCATCTTAGAGAATCTATCCACAACAACAAAAATAGAATCAATCCCCTTCTTAGTCCTAGGCAACCCCAAAATAAAGTCAATAGAAATGTCAATCCAAGTTCTTTTTAAGAATAGCACGCAAAAGTGTTCCCAAAGTTCTATTGACAACTTCAGTTTTTCCATCCGTTTGAGGATGACAAGTAGTAGAAAACAACAATTTTGTGCCAAGTATAGCCCATAAAGTATTCCAAAAGTAACTCAAGAGTTTAACATCGCGACCAGAAACAATAGTCCTAGGCATTCCATGCAACCTAGCGACTTCTCTAAAGAACAAATCCGCAATGTTTGAAGCATCATCGGTTTTATGACAAGCTATAAAATGTGTCATCTTAGAGAATCTATCCACAAAAACAAAAATAGAATCACTCCCCTTCTTAGTCCTCGGCAACCCCAAAATAAAGTCCATCGAAATGTCAATCCAAGTTCTTTTTAAGAATAGCACGCAAAAGTGTTCCCAAAGTTCTATTGACAACTTCAGTTTGTCCATCCGTTTGAGGATGACAAGTAGTAGAAAACAACAATTTTGTGCCAAGTTTAGCCCATAAAGTATTCCAAAAGTAACTCAAGAATTTAACATCGCGACAAGAAACAATAGTCCTAGGAATTCCATGCAACCTAGCGACTTCTCTAATGAACAAATCCGCAATGTTTGAAGCATCATCGGTTTTATGACAAGCTATAAAATGTGTCATCTTAGTGAATCTATCCACAAAAACAAAAATAGAATCACTCCCCTTCTTAGTCCTCGGCAACCCCAAAATAAAGTCCATCGAAATGTCAATCCAAGTTCTTTTTAAGAATAGCACGCAAAAGTGTTCCCAAAGTTCTATTGACAACTTCAGTTTGTCCATCCGTTTGAGGATGACAAGTAGTAGAAAACAACAATTTTGTGCCAAGTTTAGCCCATAAAGTATTCCAAAAGTAACTCAAGAATTTAACATCGCGACAAGAAACAATAGTCCTAGGAATTCCATGCAACCTAGCGACTTCTCTAATGAACAAATCCGCAATGTTTGAAGCATCATCGGTTTTATGAAAAGCTATAAAATGTGTCATCTTAGTGAATCTATCCACAAAAACAAAAATAGAATCACTCCCCTTCTTAGTCCTCGGCAACCCCAAAATAAAGTCCATCGAAATGTCAATCCAAGTTCTTTTTAAGAATAGCACGCAAAAGTGTTCCCAAAGTTCTATTGACAACTTCAGTTTGTCCATCCGTTTGAGGATGACAAGTAGTAGAAAACAAGAAATTTTGTGCCAAGTTTAGCCCATAAAGTATTCCAAAAGTAACTCAAGAATTTAACATCGCGACCAGAAACAATAGTCCTAGGCATTCCATGCAACCTAGCGACTTCTCTAAAGAACAAATCCGCAATGTTGGAAGCATCATCGGTTTTATAACAAGCTATAAAATGTGCCATCTTAGAGAATCTATCCACAACAACAAAAATAGAATCCATCCCCTTCTTAGTCCTAGGCAACCCCAAAATAAAGTCCATAGAAATGTCAATCCAAGTTCTTTTTAAGAATAGCACGCAAAAGTGTTCCCAAAGTTCTATTGACAACTTCAGTTTGTCCATCCGTTTGAGGATGACAAGTAGTAGAAAACAACAATTTTGTGCCAAGTTTAGCCCATAAAGTATTCCAAAAGTAACTCAAGAATTTAACATCGCGACCAGAAACAATAGTGCTAGGCATTCAATGCAACCTAGCGACTTCTCTAAAGAACAAATCCGCAATGTTTGAAGCATCATCGGTTTTATGACAAGCTATAAAATGTGTCATCTTAGAGAATCTATCCACAACAACAAAAATAGAATCCCTCTCCTTCTTAGTCCTAGGCAACCCCAAAATAAAGTCCATAGAAATGTCAATCCAAGTTCTTTTTAAGAATAGCACGCAAAAGTGTTCCCAAAGTTCTATTGACAACTTCAGTTTGTCCATCCGTTTGAGGATGACAAGTAGTAGAAAACAACAATTTTGTGCCAAGTTTAGCCCATAAAGTATTCCAAAAGTAACTCAAAAATTTAACATCGCGACCAGAAACAATAGTCCTAGGAATGCCATGCAACCTAACGACTTCTCTAAAGAAAAAATCCGCAATGTTTGAAGCATCATCGGTTTTATAACAAGGTATAAAATGTGCCATCTTAGAGAATCTATCCACAACAACAAAAATAGAATCCATCCCCTTCTTAGTCCTAGGCAACCCCAAAATAAAGTCCATAGAAATGTCAATCCAAGTTCTTTTTAAGAATAGCACGCAAAAGTGTTCCCAAAGTTCTATTGACAACTTCAGTTTTTCCATCCGTTTGAGGATGACAAGTAGTAGAAAACAACAATTTTGTGCCAAGTATAGCCCATAAAGTATTCCAAAAGTAACTCAAGAGTTTAACATTGCGACCAGAAACAATAGTCCTAGGCATTCCATGCAACCTAGCGACTTCTCTAAAGAACAAATCCGCAATGTTTGAAGCATCATCGGTTTTATGACAAGCTATAAAATGTGTCATCTTAGAGAATCTATCCACAAAAACAAAAATAGAATCACTCCCCTTCTTAGTCCTCGGCAACCCCAAAATAAAGTCCATAGAAATGTCAATCCAAGTTCTTTTTAAGAATAGCACGCAAAAGTGTTCCCAAAGTTCTATTGACAACTTCAGTTTGTCCATCCGTTTGAGGATGACAAGTAGTAGAAAACAACAATTTTGTGCCAAGTTTAGCCCATAAAGTATTCCAAAAGTAACTCAAGAATTTAACATCGCGACCAGAAACAATAGTCCTAGGCATTCCATGCAACCTAGCGACTTCTCTAAAGAACAAATCCGTAATGTTTGAAGCATCATCGGTTTTATGACAAGCTATAAAATGTGCAATCTTAGAGAATCTATCCACAACAACAAAAATAGAATCCCTCCCCTTCTTAGTCCTAGGCAACCCCAAAATAAAGTTCATAGAAATGTAAATCCAAGTTCTTTTTAAGAATAGCACGCAAAAGTGTTCCCAAAGTTCTATTGACAACTTCAGTTTGTCCATCCGTTTGAGGATGACAAGTAGTAGAAAACAACAATTTTGTGCCAAGTTTAGCCCATAAAGTATTCCAAAAGTAACTCAAAAATTTAACATCGCGACCAGAAACAATAGTCCTAGGCATGCCATGCAACCTAACGACTTCTCTAAAGAAAAAATCCGCAATGTTTGAAGCATCATCGGTTTTATAACAAGCTATAAAATGTGCCATCTTAGAGAATCTATTCACAACAACAAAAATAGAATCCATCCCCTTCTTAGTCCTAGGCAACCCCAAAATAAAGTCCATAGAAATGTCAATCCAAGTTCTTTTTAAGAATAGCACGCAAAAGTGTTCCCATAGTTCTACTGACAACTTCAGTTTGTCCATCCGTTTGAGGATGACAAGTAGTAGAAAACAACAATTTTGTGCCAAGTTTAGCCCATAAAGTATTCCAAAAGTAACTCAAGAATTTAACATCGCGACCAGAAACAATAATCCTAGGAATTCCATGCAACCTTGCGACTTCTCTAAAGAACAAATCCCCAATGTTTGAAGCATCATCGGTTTTATGACAAGCTATAAAATGTGTCATCTTAGAGAATCTATCCACAAAAACAAAAATAGAATCACTCCCCTTCTTAGTCCTCGGCAACCCCAAAATAAAGTCCATCGAAATGTCAATCCAAGTTCTTTTTAAGAATAGCACGCAAAAGTGTTCCCAAAGTTCTATTGACAACTTCAATTTGTCCACCCGTTTGAGGATGACAAGTAGTAGAAAACAACAATTTTGTGCCAAGTTTAGCCCATAAAGTATTCCAAAAGTAACTCAAAAATTTAACATCGCGACCAGAAACAACAGTCCTAGGCATGCCATGCAACCTAACTGTAATGCCCGAGAATTATAGAATTGATAAACCAAGATTATTAATTTCGTTAACGTGAGACTCGGAAGATATGAGAATGCATGACATGCAATGAGGGAAGAAAAGATATGAGATAATAAGAGTTTTATTTGAGGCACGACCGCACCCGCGCACAGAACAGGAATGCACCCGCGGTCATTAAAAATGGAATTTTGGAAGATTATGCCGAAGCCACACCGCACCCGCGGTAAGAACAAGACCGCGCCCGCGGTGGTTGTAAGGCTCGAGATTATTAGTCTTCATTGACGTACGACTCGGAAGATATGAGAATGCATGTCATAAGATGAAAGTATAAACAATTGCATGAATTATGGCATTTTGAGCAAGCATAGCCGAAGCCACACCGCACCTGCGGTGCTAGGAATACCGCACCCGCGGTGTATGTGACAGTAAGTTGAACAATTTGTGCGAAGCACGACCGCACCCGCGGTGCGGTCAAGACCGCACCCGCGGTGGTGCAACCGCACCCGCGCGACCGCACCTGCGGTCCTCGAAATTCAGAAAATGATAGGGTGGCCGAGAGCATGGCGCAGCCGCGCTCCTAAGATCACCGCACCCGCGGTCATGCGTGGCCTTTGAAGAATAAGCCATGTGTTACAAATCATGCAAGGTATATATAGAGGTGGCATCATTTTCTTCTTGCTCAGAGAGAATAGCCGAGAGAGGGAGAGAAAGGGAAAAGCTTGGGGGAAAAAGGAGAAGTCTTGCACTTGAATTCAGATTTCTCACGATTTAGTCACCCGAATCGTATTCCGAGTTAAGATTTGAATTGCTCTCATCATTAGCTTCAAAGTGATGTAAGTTTACGTTGATTTCATCATGATTCAGATTTTATGGATTGGGGAAATTGTAATATGATGATTATATTGTGTTCTTGGCATAAGGAGCATTGTATATTCACTAGCGGGTTGAGTATCGGATATCGTATGCGATTGTTACTATTTTCCAGCATATTTAGAGTTAAATATGCAGATTTAGGATAATAACTCATGGCTAAGTTGATAATTATGAGTGTTGTTATTGATGCAATGGCTTGTAGAGAATATACTGATTATTGGTTGAGTTATCGGTATTGAGAATCACGTCGTTATGCCGTCAATTGTTACCAAGATTGAATATGGATTTCATATGAGTTGCTTGGAGTTGTATATTGATAGAATGCATCTCTACATTGCCATTTCAGATTTATCATACCTCACTTCGACATCGAAACCTCGACATCGATAAAGGTTTAGCAACAAGAAAGGTATAAACCATGTTGTTTGGGAAGCCACAACTCAAATAAGATATTATTTGAGTTTCCCAAACCAAAATCACATACTAGTATTGTTGTATATATGGTAACATGTTTATGACTTGTTTATAGAATTATATGCAAATCTTGTTACATGATTATGCTTTGATTATAGAAATGTATTCAAGCATGTAAGAGCATTGTGATATTCAGATATGAATATGAGCATGCTTTGTTACAGATTGATAGTCATTGCATTTAAGATAGGAGAGTCGTTGGCAGTCATTGTCAACTATCTAGATGTTCGGTGTATCTCAGCTTAGGAGCAGTCTCGACTCCTATTGCCAGCCGTTGATACAGCTCAGACCGAAGTCTAGGAATAAGACGTACAGTCACCCCGAGTGGGAGGGTAGGTGACAGCCATTGACGTCTTATTCACACCGGGATCCCTAGAGTTCTAGTCGAGTCGAGTCCAGACATGGTTTGATTCGCATTGCATTGCATGTGCATATGATGTCATTCATGATAGCATGTTTCATGTTTAATTGATTATATGCATGTATACATGTTTATACTGGGATTTGTTCTCACCGGAGTTTCCGGCTGTTGTTATGTCTGTATGTGTGCATAACAACAGGTGGGGCAGGATCTGAGTCACGCAGAGGATGAGAGATGGACATAGCGTGGTGATCTCGGGCATAGCAGAAGCACTAGTAGTTGTACTTTTGGCATGTACTGTATTTAATTACTAGTTGTCGAATATGGTTTGAAACCAAACATATTTGTATCTTATGTTTGTATATTATGTTTTTGAATAACATAGAATCTTCTTGTGTTAGCTTTCATTTGAGTTAATGTAAAAGCGAAAAATTTGACCCACTTTTTATATTAATGATCCATTTAATCCCGAAGAACAAGAATTAGAGCCCGGGTCCCCACAACAGGTGGTATCAGAGCATAGGTTCTGTAGATTGAGACAGAATGAATCTGAATAGACTATTCAGTATATATGTGAAGTCAGATCGAAGAAATTATACTGTATGTCTGTGTTATGAATTCAACAGATCCGGAGTGAATTCATAGATATTGACATACTAGAATTAGAAGAATGAGATATGGTATTGTGATAACGCATGTAGAAATGATATCTGTGATGTTGAGATTGACGGGGTGACAAGACTGTGTTATTGTGCCGTTGAAACATCAGTTGATTCAGATTGATCAGATTCAGTTATGATTTCGATTATATGGTGATATCGATGACATGACTTAGATTGTATCTTATTCAGATATTGATCAGATTGTATACTGATTTGAGTATTGATAGAACAGATTTTGAATTGAGTTACACATTGATACAGTGTATTTGTTATTGTCATTTCAGATTTGATATGGACAGATCATCGTCTTCGTCAGACGGAGAAGACAAAGGTATAAGTCAATGTGGTATTGGGAGATGGACTTGAGTCGGTTTGGACTTGGGTTTCCCTAAATCACAACTTTACTTTATTGCATTGATATTTGCATTGAATTGATGATATACTTGTTCTCTTGATTTTAGATGACAGCTAGTAGACGATTTATCTTGTGACAGAAGTGCCGGATAGTGGTGGTATCGCCACGGCACATTGCACGATGTCTCAAGATAGGTTATTAAAGATAGAACTGCAGTCCATGACGGATAGGTCAGGACACCGGATGTTTGGTTATATCGAGTAATAGGAAATGAGAATTCGTCTATTACGGAATCGATATAGGAATACCAGGATATTGGTTATATCGAGTAATAGGAATACAGTTCCTTCTATTACGGAATTCGATATAGGAACACCACATCTGAAACCGGGATCCCTAGACTAGGATTGAGTCTAGTCTGAACTGTAGAATTATGTCGACAGATTGCTATTGATTATGTTTCAGATTTTGATAATATATCTGTTACCTGATTACATGCTTTATATTGTTTATATGATTGCATGTTTCATTGATTTATACTGGGATTAATTCTCACCGGATTATCCGGCTGTTGTCTTGTGTCTGATGTGTACTTGACAACAGGTGGGATAGGATCAGGATCCAGGAGATGAGGAGAGATCGTGATTAGAGTGGAGGCTCCGGACTTGGATTAGAGATAGGGTTGAACACTTGACATTAGTTGTTAAACCTTAGTTTATTTTGAATGCATGCAGTACAGGACTGAATTGTATTTTATACTGATATGTATATGAGTTTTACTTCACTACGTTCCGCATTTAAAAAAAAAATTAGACCCTTTTTTTAATTGATTAATTAGTCCCAATTATGATAAGAACTTGATTAGCGTCCGGGTCCCCACACTAACGACTTCTCTAAAGAAAAAATCACAATGTTTTGAAGCATCATCGGTTTTATAACAAGCTATAAAATGTGCCATCTTAGAATCTATCCACAACAACAAAAATAGAATCCATCCCCTTCTTAGTCCTAGGCAACCCCAAATAAAGTCCATAGAAATGTCAATCCAAGTTCTTTTTAAGAATAGCACGCAAAAGTGTTCCCAAAGTTCTATTGACAACTTCAGTTTGTCCATCCGTTGGATGACTAGTAGAAACAACAATTTTGTGCCAAGTTTAGCCCATAAAGTTTTCCAAAAGTAACTCAAGAATTTAACATCGCGACCAGAAACAATAGTCCTAGGCATTCCATGCAACCTAGCGACTTCTCTAAAGAACAATCCGCAATGTTTGAAGCATCATCGGTTTTATGACAAGTTATAAAATGTGCAATCTTAGAGAATCTATCAACATCAACAAAAATAGAATCCCTCCCCTTCTAGTCCTAGGCAACCCCAAATAAAGTCCATCGAAATGTCAATCCAAGTTCTTTTTAAGAATGCACGCAAAAGTGTTCCCAAAGTTCTATGACAACTTCAGTTTGTCCATCCGTTTGAGGATGACAAGTAGTAGAAAACAACAATTTTGTGCCAAGTTTAGCCCATAAAGTATTCAAAAATTAACTCAAGAATTTAACATCGCGACCAGAAACAATAGTCCTAAGCATTCCATGCAACCTATCGACTTCTCTAAAGAACAAATCGCAATGTTTGAAGCATCATCGGTTTTTATGAAAGCTATAAAATTGCAGTCTTAGAGAATCTTTCCACAACAAAAAAAATAGAATCCCTCCCTCTTTAGTCCTAGGCAACCCCAAAAAAGTCCATAGAAATGTCAATCCAAGTTCTTTTAAGAATAGCACGCAAAAGTGTTCCCAAAGTTCTATTGACAACTTCAGTTTGTCCATCCGTTTGAGGATGACAAGTAGTAGAAAACAACAATTTTGTGCCAAGTTTAGCCCATAAAGTATTCCAAAAGTAACTAAGAAATTAACATCGCGACCAGAAACTGTAATAGCCGAGCCGGTGTACGGTACGGTTTAAGCTTTATTGTGTTATTGGGTTTATGATTAGCGTTTATGTTGTGTTTGGGCTATAGTATTATTGGTTATTATTTATTTGAGGTGTTAGTTGGTGTGATTGTTCGTTTCAGCGTTTCGAACGATTTTAGTTGTTTTGTTACTGTTCATTGCCGTGAGTAGAGTGCACCGCGCTCTTAGATGAGTGCCCCCGCGGTGTACTATTCATGATTTTGGTTTTGGAGGGCCGTGGCATCACCGCCACCGCCGGAGTGCAAGGAGCCGACGGTGTGCACCGACCCGCGGGTAATTGTAGCACCGCACCCGCGGTGATCGTGCATGAGAATTATTTTTGTATGCCGAGAGCATGGCGCAACCGCGGGGCTTGTGTTGGCGCACCCGCGGTGTAAGTATGGGCGAGTTTTTAAGTGACTTTTTGGGAGTTGTTGGCATACCTACCTTATCTTCTTTCCTCCATTTCCGATTTTTTTTCTCTTTTGGCAAGGGTTTTCATCCATTTCAATTGCTTCCCACCTTTGATTCTTGGCTTGTTTCGATTTCCGACTTGAGATCATCGTTCTCCGTGGTATAAGGAAGCTTAGGTAAGTTTTGGTGCGATTCTAATGAGGTTTCGAGTTAAGGGTTATTTTGGATTTGATGTTTTGATGGTTCTATGGATTATTTAGCATGGACTTTTGGATTTAGTCTTGATATTGGTGTTATTTATGGATTATTGTTGTAGGTGGTGTACCAAGAGTATAGTTGGAGTGTGTTCTATTGGTTTGTAAGTGGAATTTCATCCTTTTTGCTCACATGATATTATATGTATTGTGTTTTAAAGGTTTCAAAGTGTTATTCCCTTCCATTGATCCATTGCTATGTATTCATTTCATTGATTATCTATTGGAGGCATTGTATGTCTCACCATTGTTATAAAGGGAATACAAGAAATATTATGAGATTGCGAAACGACGGCCTTAAATGCTATTGAGAATTCAAATGTTTTATTGGATTGATTTATCATAGCCATGGCATGCATGCAATTAGTGATCATCGACCATAGGCTTTTATCCCCTCACAGTTATCGATTTATATCGATGGGATATTGGCAACCACAGTTACAGATACTATTGATATCAATCCAACCATAGAAAAGAGAATACCATCGTATTGCTATCTATTGCTATTGCTATTGTACCGTTATTGCTACGTTATTCATGTTTCAGAGTCGATGGTATTATGATTTAAAAGCCATGTTTTACAGTGTATACTATGTATCATTGCTATGTAAGAGTTCCACTGCTGAGATTTATTTCATTTCAGTTATTTTCATGTGATGCAGATAAGAGCGAGGACCGGGACGTTGATGTGGATGGGGGTCATATGCATACGAAGATTGGAAGGATGATTATTTTGTACCATTTGTAACATGATCACACTAATGATTTTGTATTTTGTTATGTCATTGGAATGATCATGTTGTTATTTTGTAAACACTTTTATAAAATGTTTTTGAAACTCCTTCCAGTTTGAAAGAAAATTTTAAATCCGCTGTTTTTATTTATTGTATCGGGTCAGGGTGTCACATATTAGTGGTATCAGAGCGGTGTTCTTCGGACCAATGCATATGACTTCGTCTACTTTCAAATGTCCGGGTATGTTTTCTTGCATCTATCCATTGTTATATTTATTGATTGGTGTCTTGTGAGCAATTGTAGAGTAGCCTCCTAAGCGTAAGGCAGCAGAGGGTGAGGATAGTTCTTCCTCGAGATTGTCGACGAGTTCGGCAAGTTGCTAAGGAGCAGGCCAAGGTGCATAGCGATCAATCAGATTCAGCAGTTGCTCCGATTGCAAGGAGCAGGACAGGGTCGAGGCCAAGTGAGAGGTCAAGTTGCTCAGGCTGTTGGCACTGATGCCATCTTTTCTTCTTTTAAGAGAATGGATCCACCGGAATTCGCAGGTAGCACCGATCTCTAGTTGCTGTCGAGTGGGTCAAGGCGCTTGAAGCTATCTTCGATCATCTCCAGTATGAGGACAAAGACAGGATTAGCTGTGCAGTGTTATGTTGGTTAAGGCTGCCCGCATTTGGTGGAATGCTACGAAAGTTGGAGTTGATGTTGCGAACATGAAGTGGTCAGAGTTCACTGACTTGTGTCTACGACAAGTATTTCCCCGACGCACTTCGAGCGAGGAAGGTTACGGAGTTCTTGGAACTTAGACAGGGGAGCTTGGATGTTGGCCAGTATATTCTGAAGTTCGAGGAGGGTTGCCTATTTGCTCCGTATATTGCTTCGAACGACAAGGACAAAGGCGCTCATTTCATTCGAGGCCTTAGAGCTGAGATTCGTCGTGACATCAACATGTCCAAGGCTGTTATTTCAAGGAGATTGTGTCCAAAGCTTTGTTGGCCGAGCAGGATGAGAAGGACATTGCCCGGGAGAGGCAAGAGAGACACTAGGCCATTGCTCAGAGAGGCCAGGGTTCTAATCAGAGGGGCGGGATCGTTTCAAGGGCAAGGGCAAGATGGAGTCGAGTCCTAGACCTCCGCCAGTTCCAGTTCCATTTGATCCTGAGAGCCGCAGTGTCCAAAGTGTGGTAAGCATCATCGAGAGAGAGAGTGCAGATTGGGCACTCATACTTGTTTTCGTGTGTGCGGCGGGTCACGTGCTAGGAATTGCCCGAGGGGAGATAGCCAAGGGAAGGTGCAGGGTGTATCTTTCCATGACGAAGGAAGGTATTAATCGTGAATCTTCATTGATCCTTAGTACTATTTGATTTCAGGCAGAGTAGCTACTACTTTGATTGATACTGGTGCTACTCATTCTTTTATGTCTGAATATTTTTGAAATCTTTGGGTATAGTTCCTCTATTCTTCCCCTTCATCTTAATGTTGTTTTGCCTTCGGGGGACGTGTTGTGCCCGACATCGATTGTCTTTGCGTGCCCTGTTCGTATTGAGGAGCGAGTTGTCTTCGCTGATTTGATTGTTATCCCTATGGTTGCTTTCGACGTTATTCTTGGCATGGATTGGCTTTCGACTTACCGTTGCAGTTATCGATTGTGTTGCTAAGAAGGTGACTTTGCAGATGATGGCCAGGGAGGAGCGCTCGCCAGTGCAGGTACTTCGCTGGTCCTTCCTTTTATTCTTGTCTTGAGGCTGGAGAGATTGTTGTGTAGAGGTGCGATGGATTCTTGCTTTATTGTGGATGTTGATAGATTGATTAAGTTGATGTAGATGATATTGATGTGGTGAGGGAGTTTGCTGATGTGTTTGAGGATGATGTTCCGGGTTTGCCGCCGGATAGGGATGTTGAGTTTGTGGTCGATTTAGCTCCAGGTACGGTTCCTATCTCTAAAGCTCCGTACAGGATGGCCCACCGAGATGAAGGAGTTGAAGAACTCAGTTGCAGGATCTTTTAGACAAGGCTTTATTCGTCCGAGTTCTTCGCCTTGGGAGCTCCGGTTCTGTTTGTCAAGAAGAAGGATGGTTCCTTGCGGCTGTGTATCGACTACAGGGAGATCACAAAGTGACTGTCAAGAACAAGTATCCGTTGCCTCGGATAGATGATTTGTTTGATCAGCTCCTGGTGCCACTGTGTTCTCGAAGATTGATCTTCGGTCTGGCTACTATCAGTTGAAGGTTGGGAGTCTGATATCCCTAAGACAGCTTTCCGGACCAGGTACGGTCACTATGAGTTTCTTGTCATGTCTTTTGGGTTGACCAATGCCCCTTCAGTCTTCATGGACCTGATGAACCGTGTGTTCAAGCCTTATCTGGATAGCTTCCATTGTCTTCATTGACGATATCTTGATCTATTCCAAGACCAGAGAGCTTCATGCAGAGCATCTCAGAGTGGTGCTTCAGTTGTTGCGAGAGAAGAGGTTGTTTGCAAGTTGAAGAAGTGTGAGTTTTGGCAGATCAGATTTCTTTTCTAGGCCATGTGGTTTCGAGAGATGCATTGCTGTTGATCCATTGAAGATAGAGGCGATTCAGAGTTGGCCTATTCCTACCACTGTTTCAGAGGTTCGCAGTTTCCTTGGTTTGGCGGGTTACTATCGTCGTTTCATTTCAGGTTTTCCAAGATTGCCCTGCCATTGTCCAATCTGACGAGGGACTGTGAAGTTCGAGTGGTCTACGATTGCCAGAGTGCATTTCAGGAGTTGAAGGACAGATTGACGACAGCTCCTGTTCTTTCTTTGCCCAGTGGTTCAGAGGACTTGTGTGTCTATACCGATGCGTCGAAGAGAGGCCTTGGTGCAGTGTTGATACAGCGAGGTAAGGTCATTGCCTATGGTCTCGCCAGTTGAAGGATTATGAGAAGAATTATCCGACGCATGATTTGGAGCTCGCAGCTGTGGTTTTCGCCCTGAAGATTTGGAGACATTATCTGTATGGCGAAAAGTGTGAGATCTTACAGACACAAGAGTTTGAAGTATCTGTTCTCGCAGAAAGAGCTCAATATGCGACAGAGGAGGTGGTTAGAGCTTGTCAAGGATTACGATGTGACCATCAGCTATCACCCAGGGAAGGCGAATGTGGTGGCTGATGCTTTGAGCCGCAAATCGAGTGCTTCTTTGAGTTCTTTGATTCAGAGACCATTGTTGATGGATTTGCAGAGAGAGGAGATTGATTAGTGATTCCAGGTACCATTGCTCGCTTTTCAGCGTTGGTCATTCGATCTACTTTGAGGACAGGATCCGTAGAGAGCAGTCGACTGATGTTCAGTTGACAGAGTTGAGAGCTAGAGTGAGGCTAGAGGGAATTCAGAGTTTAGTCTGATGGTGATGATTTGGTAACTTTCAGAGGCCGCATTTGTGTTCCTTCTGGGACGATATTCGTAGAGACGTCTTGACAGAGGCTCATACCGCACCTTATTCGATTCATCCAGGCAGTACGAAGATGTATCAGGATCTTCGTCGACTCTAGGTGGCCAGGTATGAAGAGAGATATTGCTTTGTTCATTTCTCAGTGCCTTACTTGTCAGGGTAAAGATTGAGCACCAGAGACCTGCTGGGACATTGCTTTCTTTGCCGATTCCTCAGTGGAAGTGGGAGCATATCACTATGGATTTCGTGACTGGTTTACCCAGGACAGCAGAAGGGTTTCAATTCCATTTGGTTATTGTTGATAGATTGACCAAGTCGGTCATTTCTCCCAGTCAAGACGACGTATCGATGTCTCAATATGCCGAGGACTACTTGCCGAGATTGTTAGACTTCATGGTGTGCCCGTGTCGATTGTGTCTGATCGTGACCCTAGATTTACCTCCGAGTTTTGGAAGAGTCTTCACAGAGCTTTGGGTTCTCGATTAGCTTTCAGTACAGCTTATCATCCTCAGAGCGACGGTCAGTCGGAGAGAGTCATTCAGATTCTGGAGGATATGCTCAGAGCTTGTACTATTGACTATTCTGGTAGTTGGGATTCTAAGCGCCACTTGTGGAGTTCACGTACAACAATAGCTACCAGGCGACGATTGGCATGGCACCGTATGAGGCACTTTATGGCAGGAAGTGCAGATCTCCTTTGTTTGGGATGAGGTTGGAGAGAGGGGAGTTGGGTCCGAGTTGGTCCAACAGACTGCCGATGTTGTTGCAGTTATCAGAGAGAGGATGAAGACTGCTCAGTCGAGGCAGAAGAGTTATGCAGATGTTCGTCGCAGACCTTTGAAGTTCGAGGTTGGCGATCATGTTTTTCTGAAGATAGCACCTTCAAGGGTGTGATGAGATTTGGCAAGAAGGGCAAGTTGAGTCCTAGATTCATTGGTCCATCGAGATATTGGGCAGAGTGGGTGACCGAGCCTACAGATTAGCTACACGCCCGATCTTGACAGAGTCCATAATGTGTTTCACGTATCGATGCTCAGGAAGTATATTGCAGATCTTCCCATGTTCTTCGCCACGAGCCATTGGACTTGACGCCGAATTTGACTTACCATGAGATTCCGATTCAGATTCTGGACGCACAGTTAGAGTTCTGGGAACAAAGAGATCGGCATCGTTAAAGTCCTTTGGAGGAACCATTTGATGAGGAGGCTACGTGGGAACCAGAGACTGAGATGAGAGAGAGGTATCCTGAGTTGTTCGTGCCGTGACGTCAATTTCGAGGACGAAATTCCTCTAAGGAGGGGAGATTGTAATGCCGAGCCGGTGTACGGTACGGTTTAAGCTTTATTGTGTTAATTGGGTTTATGATTAGTCGTTTATAGTTGTGTTTTGGGCTATAGTATATTGGTTATTATTTATTTGAGGTGTTAGTTGGTGTGATTGTTCGTTTCAGCGTTTCGAATCGATTTTTAGTGGTTTTGTTACTGTTCATTGCCGTGAGTAGAGTGCACCCGCGCTCTTAGGAGTGCCCCCGCGGTGTACTATTCATGATTTTGTTTTGGAGGGCCGTGGCATCACCGCACCCGCGGCAGTGCAAGGACCGCACCCGCGGTGTGCACCGCACCGCGGTGGTAATTGTAGCACCGCACCCGCGGTGATCGTGCATGAGAATTATTTGGTATGCCGAGAGCATGGCGCACCCGCGGTGCTTGTGTTGGCGCACCCGCGGTGTAAGTATGGGCGAGTTTTTAAGTGACTTTTTGGGAGTTGTTGGCCCTACCTACCTTATCTTCTTTCCTCCATTTCCGATTTTCTCTCTTTTGGCAAGGGTTTTCATCCATTTCAATTGCTTCCACCTTTGATTCTTGGCTTTGTTTCGATTTCCGACTTGAGATCATCGTTCTCCGTGGTATAAGGAAGCTTAGGTAAGTTTTTGGTGCGATTCTAATGAGGTTTCGAGTTAAGGGTTATTTTGGATTTGATGTTTTGATGGTTCTAGGATTATTTAGCATGGACTTTTGGATTTAGTCTTGATATTGGTGTTATTTATGGATTATTGTTGTAGGTGGTGTACCAAGAGTATAGTTGGAGGTGTTCTATTGGTTTGTAAGTGGAATTTCATCCTTTTTGCTCACATGATATTATGTATTGTGTTTTAAAGGTTTCAAAGTGTTATTCCCTTCCATTGATCCATTGATGTATTCATTTCATTGATTATCTATGGAGGCATTGTATGTCTCACCATTGTTATAAAAGGAATACAAGAAATATTATGAGATTGCGAAACGACGGCCTTAAATGCTATTGAGAATTCAAATGTTTTATGGATTGATTATCATAGCCATGGCATTGCATGCAATTAGATGATCATCGACCATAGGCTTTTATCCCCTCACAGTTACGATTTATATCGATGGGATATTGGCAACCACAGTTACAGATATTGATATCAATCCAACCATAGAAAAGAGAATACCATCGTATTGCTATCTATTGCTATTGCTATTGCTACAGTTATTGCTACGTTATTCATGTTTCAGAGTCGATGGTATTTATGATTTAAAAGCCATGTTTTACAGTGTATACTATGATTCATTGCTATGTAAGAGTTCCACTTGCTGAGATTTATTCTCATTTCAGTTATTTTCATGTGCAGATAAGAGCGACGGACCGGGACGTTGATGTGGATGGGGGTCATATGCATACGAAGATGGAAGGATGATATTTTGTACCATTTTGTAACATGATCACACTAATGATATTTTGTTATTTGTTATGTCATTGGAATGATCATGTTGTTATTTTGTAAACACTTTTATAAAATGTATTTTGAAAATCCTTCCATGTTTGAAAGAAATTTTAAATTCCGTTGTATTTTAATTGTATCGGGTCAGGGTGTCACAGAAACAATAGTCCTAAGCATTCCATGCAACCTAGCGACTTCTCTAAAGAACAAATCCGCAATGTTTGAAGCATCATCGGTTTTATGACAAGCTATAAAATGTGCAATCTTAGAGAATCGATCCACAACAACAAAAATAGAATCCCTCCCCTTCTTAGTCTAGGCAACCCCAAAAAAAGTCCATAGAATGTCAATCCAAGTCTTTTTAAGAATAGCACGCAAAAGTGTTCCCAAAGTTCTATTGACAACTTCAGTTTGTCCATCCGTTTGAGGATGACAAGTAGTAGAAAACAACAATTTTGTGCCAAGTTTAGCCCATAAAGTATTCCAAAGTAAGTCAAGAATTTAACATCGCGACCGAAAACAATAGTCCTAGGCATCCATGCAACCTAGCGACTTCTCAAGAACAAATCCGCAATGTTTGAAGCATAAACAATAGTCCTAAGCATTCCATGCAACCTAGCGACTTCTTAAAGAACAAATCCGCAATGTTTGAAGCTCATCGGTTTTATGACAAGCTATAAAATGTGCAATCTTAGAGAATCGATCCACAACAACAAAATAGAATCCCTCCCCTTCTTAGTCCTAGGCAACCCCAAATAAAGTCCATAAAATTTCAATCCAAGTTCTTTTTAAGAATAGCACGCAAAAGTGTTCCCAAAGTTTATTGACAACTTCAGTTTGTCAATCCGTTTGAGGAGACAAGTAGTAGAAAAAACAATTTTGTGCCAAGTTTAGCCCATAAAGTATTCCAAAGTAAGTCAAGAATTTAACATCGCGACCAGAAACAATAGTCCTAGGCCTCCATGCAACCTAGCGACTTCTCTAAAGAACAAATCCGCAATGTTTGAAGCATCATCGGTTTTATGACAAGCTATAAAATGTGTCATCTTAGAGAATCTATCCACAAAAACAAAAATAGAATCACTCCCTTCTTAGTCCCGGCAACCACAAAATAAAGTCCATCGAAATGTCAATCCAAGTTCTTTTTAAGAATAGCACGCAAAAGTGTTCCCAAAGTTTATTGACAACTTCAGTTTGTCCATCGTTTGACGGTGACAAAGTAGTAGAAAACAACAATTTTGTGCCAAGTTTAGCCAATAAAGTCTTCCAAAAGTAACTCAAGAATTTAACATCGCGACCAGAAAACAATAGTCCTAGGCATTCCATGCAACCTAGCGACTTCTCTAAAGAACAAATCCGCAATGTTGAAGCATCATCGGTTTTATGACAAGCTATAAATGTGTCATCTTAGAGAATCTATCCACAAAACAAAAATAGAATCACTCCCCTTCTTAGTCCTCGGCAACCCCAAAATAAAGTCCATCGAAATGTCAATCCAAGTTCTTTTAAGAATAGCACGCAAAAGTGTTCCCAAAGTTCTATTGACAACTTCAGTTTGTCCATCCGTTTGAGGATGACAAGTAGTAGAAAACAACAATTTTGTGCCAAGTTAGCCCATAAAGTATTCCAAAAGTAACTCAAGAATTTAACATCGCGACCAGAAACAATAGTCCTAGGCATGCCATGCAACCTAACGACTTCTCTAAAGAACAAATCCGCAATGTTTGAAGCATCATCGGTTTTATGACAAGCTATAAAATGTGCCATCTTAGAGAATCTATCCACAAACAAAAAAATAGAATCACTCCCTTCTTAGTCCTAGGCAAACCCCAAAATAAAGTCCATAGAAATGTTCAATCCAAGTTCTTTTTAAGAATAGCACGCAAAAGTGTTCCCAAAGTTCTATTGACAACTTCAGTTTGTCCATCCGTTGAGGATGACAAGTAGTAGAAAACAACAATTTTGTGCCAAGTTTAGCCCATAAAGTATTCCAAAAGTAACTCAAGAATTTAACATCGCGACCAGAAACAATAGTCCTAGGCATTCCATGCAACCTAGCGACTTCTCTAAAGAACAAATCCGCAATGTTTGAAGCATCATCGGTTTTATGACAAGCTATAAAATGTGTCATCTTAGAGAATCTATCCACAAAAAACAAAAATAGAATCACTCCCTTCTAGTCCTCGGCAAACCCAAAATAAAGTCCATAGAAATGTCAATCCAAGTTCTTTTTAAGAATAGCACGCAAAAAGTGTTCCCAAAGTTCTATTGACAACTTCAGTTTGTCCATCCGTTTGAGGATGACAAGTAGTAGAAAAACAACAATTTTGTGCCAAGTTTAGCCCATAAAGTATTCCAAAGTAACTCAAGAATTTAACATCGCGACCAGAAACAATAGTCCTAGGCATTCCATGCAACCTAGCGACTTCTCTAAAGAACAAATCCGCAATGTTTGAAGCATCATCGGTTTATGACAAGCTATAAAATGTGTCATCTTAGAGAATCTATCCACAAAAACAAAAATAGAATCACTCCCCTTCTTAGTCCTCGGCAACCCCAAAATAAAGTCCATCGAAATGTCAATCCAAGTTATTTTAAGAATAGCACGCAAAAGTGTTCCAAAGTTCTATTGAAAAACTTCAGTTTGTCCATCCGTTTGAGGATGACAAGTAGTAGAAAACAACAATTTTGTGCCAAGTTTAGCCCATAAAGTCTTCCAAAGTAACTCAAGAATTTAACATCGCGACCAGAAAACAATAGTCCTAGGCATGCCATGCAACCTAGCCGACTTCTCTAAAGAAAAAATCCGCAATGTTTGAAGCATCATCGGTTTTATGACAAGCTATAAAATGTGTCATCTTAGAGAATCTATCCACAAAAACAAAAATAGAATCACTCCCCTTCTTAGTCCTCGGCAACCCCAAAATAAAGTCCATAGAAATGTCAATCCAAGTTCTTTTTAAGAATAGCACGCAAAAGTGTTCCCAAAGTTCTATTGACAACTTCAGTTTGTCCATCCGTTTGAGGATGACAAGTAGTAGAAAACAACAATTTTGTGCCAAGTTTAGCCCATAAAGTCTTCCAAAAGTAACTCAAGAATTTAACATCGCGACCAGAAAACAATAGTCCTAGGAATTCCATGCAACCTAGCGACTTCTCTAAAGAACAAATCCGCAATGTTTGAAGCATCATCGGTTTTATGACAAGCTATAAAATGTGCATCTTAGAGAATCTATCCACAAAAACAAAAATAGAATCACTCCCCTTCTTAGTCCTCGGCAACCCCAAAATTAAAGTCCATAGAAATGTCAATCCAAGTTCTTTTTAAGAATAGCACGCAAAAGTGTTCCCAAAGTTCTATTGACAACTTCAGTTTGTCCATTCCGTTTGAGGATGACAAGTAGTAGAAAACAACAATTTTGTGCCAAGTTTAGCCCATAAAGTATTCCAAAAGTAACTCAAGAATTAACATCGCGACCAGAAACAATAGTCCTAGGCATTCCATGCAACCTAGCGACTTCTCTAAGAACAAATCGCAATGTTTGGAAGCATCATCGGTTTTATGACAAGCTATAAAATGTGTCATCTTAGAGAATCTATCCACAAAAAAAAAAATAGAATCACCCTCCTTCTTAGTCCTAGGAAACCCCAAATAAAGTCCATCGAAATGTCAATCCAAGTTCTTTTTAAGAATAGCACGCAAAAGTGTTCCCAAAGTTCTATGACAACTTCAGTTTGTCCATCCGTTTGAGGATGACAAGTAGTAGAAAACAACAATTTTGTGCCAAGTTTAGCCCATAAAGTATTCCAAAAGTAACTCAAAGAATTAACATCGCGACCAGAAACAATAGTCCTAGGAACAGGCCATGCAACCTAACGACTCTCTAAAGAAAAAATCCGCAATGTTTGAAGCATCCATCGGTTTTATAAACAAGCTATAAAATGTGCCATCTTAGAGAATCTATCCACAACAACAAAAATAGAATCCCTCCCCTTCCTTCTGTCCTCGGCAACCCCCAAACTAAAGTCCATAGACATGTCAATCCAAGTTCTTTTTAAGAATAGCACGCAAAAAGTGTCCCAAAGTTCTATTGACAACTTCAGTTTTGTCCAAACCGTTTGAGGATGGACAAGTAGTAGGAAAACAACCAATTTTGTGCCAAGTATAGCCCATAAAGTATTCCAAAAGAAACTCAAGAATTTTAACTCGCGACAGAAACAATAGTCCTAGGCAATGCCATGCAACCTAACGACTTCTCTAAAGAACAAATCCGCAATGTATGAAGCCATCATCGGTTTTATGACAAGCTATAAAATGTGTCATCTTAGAGAACTCTATCCACCAAAAAAAATAGAATCACTCCCCTTCTTAGTCCTCGGCAACCCCAAATAAGTCCATCGAAATGTCAATCCAAGTTCTTTTTAAGAATAGCACGCAAAAGTTTGTTCCCAAAGTTCGATTGCCAACTTCAGGTTGCAATCCGTTTTGAGGATGACAAGTAGTTAGAGAAAACAACAATTTTGTGCCAAGTTTCGCCCATAAATGTATTCCCAAAAGTACTCAACGAATTTAACATCGCGACAAGAAACAATTAGTCCTAGGCATTCCATGCAACCTAGCGACTTCTCTAAGAACAAATCCGTCAATGTTGTGAAGCATCAGCGGTTTTCGGACAAGCTATAAATGTTCACTCTAGAGAAGTATCCACAAAAACAAAAATAGAATCCCTCCCCTTCTTAGTCCTCGGCAACCCCAAAATAAAGTCCATCGAAATGTCAATCCAAGTTCTTTGTAAGAATAGCACGCAAAAGTTTTCCCAAAGTTCTATTGACAACTTCAGTTTGTCCATCGTTTGAGGATGACAAGTAGTAGAAAACAAACAATTTTGTGCCAAGTTTAGCCCATAAAGTCTTCCAAAGTAAATCAAGAATTTAACATCGCGACCAGAAAACAATAGTGTCCTAGCATGCCATGCAACCTACCGACTTCTCTAAAGAAAAAATCCGCAATGTTTGAGCATCATCGGTTTTATGACAAGCTATAAAATGTGCCATCTTAGAGAATCTATCCACAACAACAAAAATAGAATCCATCCCCTTCTTAGTCCTAGGCAACCCCAAAATAAAGTCCATAGAAATGTCAATCCAGTTCTTTTTAAGAATAGCACGCAAAGTGTTCCCAAAGTTCTATTGACAACTTCAGTTTGTCCATCCGTTTGAGGATGACAAGTAGTAGAAAACAACCAATTTTGTGCCAAGTTTAGCCCATAAAGTATTCAAAAGTAACTCAAGAATTTAACATCGCGACCAGAAACAATAATCCTAGGCATTCCATGGCAACCTACGACTTCTTAAAGAACAAATCCGCAATGTTGAAGCATCATCGGTTTTATGACCAGCTATAAAATGTGTCATCTTAGAGAATCTATCCACAAAAACAAAAATAGAATCACTCCCCTTCTTAGTCCTCGGCAACCCCAAAATAAAGTCCATAAATGTCAATCCAAGTTCTTTTAAGAATAGCACGCAAAAGTGTTCCCAAAGTTCTATTGACACTTCAGTTTGTCCATCCGTTTGAGGATGACAAGTAGTAGAAAACAACAATTTTGTGCCAAGTTTAGCCCATAAAGTATTCCAAAAGTAACTCAAGAATTTACATCGCGACCAGAAACAATAGTCCTAGGCATTCCATGCAAACTAGCGACTTCTCTAAAGAACAAATCCGTAATGTTTGAAGCATCATCGGTTTTATGACAAGCTATAAAATGTGCAATCTTAGAGAATCTATCCACAACAACAAAAATAGATCCCTCCCCTTCTTAGTCCTAGGCAACCCCAAAATAAAGTTCATAGAAATGTAAATCCAAGTTCTTTTTAAGAATAGCACGCAAAAGTGTTCCCAAAGTTCTATTGACAACTTCAGTTTGTCCATCGTTTGAGGATGACAAGGTAGTAGAAAACAACAATTTTGTGCCAAGTTTAGCCCATAAAGTATTCCAAAGTAACTCAAAAATTTAAAATCGCGACCAGAAACAATAGTCCTAGGCATGCCATGCAACCTAACGACTTCTCTAAAAAAAAAAAAATCCGCAATGTTTGAAGCATCATCGGTTTTTATACAAGCATAAAATGTGCCATCTTAGAGAATCTATTCACAACAACAAAAATAGAATCCATCCCCTTCTTAGTCCTAGGCAAACCCCAAATAAAGTCCATAGAAATGTCAATCCAAGTTCTTTTTAAGAATAGCAGCAAAAGTGTTCCCATAGTTCTACTGACACTTCAGTTTGTCCATCCGTTTGAGGATGACAAGTAGTAGAAAACAACAATTTTGTGCCAAGTTAGCCATAAAAGTTCCAAAAGTAACTCAAAATTTAACATCGCGACCAGAAACAATATCCTAGGAATTCCATGCAACCTTGCGACTTCTCTAAAGAACAAATCCCCAATGTTTGAAGCATCATCGGTTTATGACAAGCCTATAAATGTGTCCTCTTAGAGAATCTATCCCCAAAAACAAAAATAGATCACCCCCTTCTTAGTCCTCGCAAACTACGACTCGGAAGATATGAGAATGCATGTCATAAGATGAAAGTATAAACAATTGCATGAATTATGGAATTTTGAGCAAGCATGGCCGAAGCCACACCGCACCTGCGGTGCTAGGAATACCGCACCCGCGGTGTATGTGACAGTAAGTTGAACAATTTGTGCGAAGCACGACCGCACCCGCGGTGCGGTCAAGACCGCACCCGCGGTGGTGCAACCGCACCCACGGTCGTGCAGCGACCGCACCCGCGGTCCTCGAAATTCAGAAAATGATAGGGTGGCCGAGAGCATGGCGCACCCGCGCTCCTAAGATCACCGCACCCGCGGTCATGCGTGGCCTTTGAAGAATAAGCCATGTGTTACAAATCATGCAAGGTATATATAGAGGTGGCATCATTTTCTTCTTGCTCAGAGAGAATAGCCGAGAGAGGGAGAGAAAGGGAAAAGCTTGGGGGAAAAAGGAGAAGTCTTGCACTTGAATTCAGATTTCTCACGATTTAGTCACCCGAATCGTATTCCGAGTTAAGATTTGAATTGCTCTCATCATTAGCTTCAAAGTGATGTAAGTTTACGTTGATTTCATCATGATTCAGATTTTATGGATTGGGGAAATTGTAATATGATGATTATATTGTGTTCTTGGCATAGGGAGCATTGTATATTCACTAGCGGGTTGAGTATCGGATATCGTATGCGGTTGTTACTATTTTCCAGCATATTTAGAGTTAAATATGCAGATTTTGGATAATATCTCATGGCTAAGTTGATAATTATGAGTGTTGTTATTGATGCAATGGCTTGTAGAGAATATACTGATTATTGGTTGAGTTATCGGTATTGAGAATCACGTCGTTATGCCGTCAATTGTTACCAAGATTGAATATGGATTTCATATGAGTTGCTTGGAGTTGTATATTGATAGAATGCATCTCTACATTGCCATTTCAGATTTATCATACCTCACTTCGACATCGAAACCTCGACATCGATAAAGGTTTAGCAACAAGAAAGGTATAAACCATGTTGTTTGGGAAGCCACAACTCAAATAAGATATTATTTGAGTTTCCCAAACCAAAATCACATACTAGTATTGTTGTATATATGGTAACATGTTTATGACTTGTTTATAGAATTATATGCAAATCTTGTTACATGATTATGCTTTGATTATAGAAATGTATTCAAGCATGTAAGAGTATTGTGATATTCAGATATGAATATGAGTATGCTTTGTCACAGATTGATAGTCATTTCATTTAAGATAGGAGAGTCGTTGGCAGTCATTGTCAACTATCTAGATGTTCGGTGTATCTCAGCTTAGGAGCAGCCTCGACTCCAATTGCCAGCCGTTGATACAGCTCAGACCGAAGTCTAGGAATAAGACGTACAGTCACCCCGAGTGGGAGGGTAGGTGACAGCCATTGACGTCTTATTCACACCGGGATCCCTAGAGTTCTAGTCGAGTCGAGTCCAGACATGGTTTGATTCGCATTGCATTGCATGTGCATATGATGTCATTCATGATAGCATGTTTCATGTTTAATTGATTATATGCATGTATACATGTTTATACTGGGATTTGTTCTCACCGGAGTTTCCGGCTGTTGTTATGTCTGTATGTGTGCATAACAACAGGTGGGGCAGGATCTGGGTCACGCAGAGGATGAGAGATGGACATAGCGTGGTGATCTCGGGCATAGCAGAAGAACTAGTAGTTGTACTTTTGGCATGTACTGTATTTAATTACTAGTTGTCGAATATGGTTTGAAACCAAACATATTTGTATCTTATGTTTGTATATTATGTTGTTGAATAACATAGAATCTTCTTGTGTTAGCTTTCATTTGAGTTAATGTCAAAGCGAAAAATTTGACCCACTTTTTATATTAATGATCCATTTAATCCCGAAGAACAAGAATTAGAGCCCGGGTCCCCACAGTGGTGGTACCGCACCCGCGGTAAGGATAACACCGCACCCGCGGTCGTTGCTTCGAACATTTTGGATGAGGATCAGCACATGACCGCACCCGCGGTGCTAGCATGACCGCACCCACGGTGCGACGTGCTGTGCAGAAAATGATGCCACGTTTCCAGAGTTGCATGCAGTATATATATAAGCGAATGACACGTAATTCCTCAGAAACTTCAGAAAGGGCCGAGCTGTTGAGAGAAAAATCCTTACGCCTTTTAGATTTGTGATTTCGAAGAATCCGTGTATCAGAATTCGAATCCGAAAGCAGTATCGTGTTCCTCTCGACACGAGCTACACAATGACGTAAGTTTCGTTACGTTTTGAGATATTTTAGAAATATCATATTGTCAGAATTGAATATGATTCAGATATGGTGTTTCTGCTACAGTAGGTATTGTATAATCGAAGTCAGATTTAAGCACAGACTGTTTATACAATTGTTATGAATTTCAGAAGATATTATCTGAGATTAAACACCGGAATTGTATTGTTCTTGATTCAGGAATAGAGAGTTGATTATTCTGATATGTTCTGAATAGACTATTCAGTATATATGTGAAGTCAGATCGAAGAAATTATACTGTATGTCTGTGTTATGAATTTCAACAGATCCGGAGTGAATTCAATAGATATTGACATACTAGAATTAGAAGAATGATGATATGGTATTGATAACGCATGTAGAAATGATATCTGTGATGTTGAGATTGACGGGGTGACAAGACTGTGTTATTGTGCCGTTGAAACATCAGTTGATTCAGATTGATCAGATTCAGTTATGATTTCGATTATATGGTGATATCGATGACATGACTTAGATTGTATCTTATTCAGATATTGATCAGATTGTATACTGATTTGAGTATTGATCAGAACAGATTTTGAATTGAGTTACACATTGATACAGTGTATTTGTTATTGTCATTTCAGATTTGATATGGACATATCATCGTCTTCGTCAGACGGACAAGACAAAGGTATAAGTCAATGTGGTATTGGGAGATGGACTTGAGTCGGTTTGGACTTGGGTTTCCCTAAATCACATACTTTACTTTATTGCATTGATATTTGCATTGAATTGATGATATACTTGTTCTCTTGATTTTAGATGACAGCTAGTAGACGATTTATCTTGTGACAGAAGTGCCGGATAGTGGTGGTATCGCCACGGCACATTGCACGATGTCTCAAGATAGGTTATTAAAGATAGAACTGCAGTCCATGACGGATAGGTCAGGACACCGGATGTTTGGTTATATCGAGTAATAGGAAATGAGAATTCGTCTATTACGGAATTCGATATAGGAATACCAGGATATTGGTTATATCGAGTAATAGGAATACAGTTCCTTCTATTACGGAATTCGATATAGGAACACCACATCTGGAAACCGGGATCCCTAGACTAGGATTGAGTCTAGTCTGAACTGTAGAATTATGTCGACAGATTGCTATTGATTATGTTTCAGATTTTGATACATATATCTGTTACCTGATTACATGCTTTATATTGTTTATATGATTGCATGTTTCATTGATTTATACTGGGATTATATTCTCACCGGAATTATCCGGCTGTTGTCTTGTCTGTATGTGTACTTGACAACAGGTGGGATAGGATCAGGATCCAGGAGATGAGGAGAGATCGTGATTAGAGTGGAGGCTCCGGACTTGGATTAGAGATAGGGTTGAACACTTGACATTAGTTGTTAAACCTTAGTTTATTTTGAATGCATGCAGTACAGGACTTGTATTGTATTTTATACTGATATGTATATGAGTTTTACTTCACTACGTTCCGCATTTTAAAAAAAAAATTTAGACCCTGTTTTTAATTGATTAATTAGTCCCAATTATGATTAAGAACTTGATTAGCGTCCGGGTCCCCACACTAACGACTTCTCTAAAGAAAAAATCCACAATGTTTGAAGCATCATCGGTTTTATAACAAGCTATAAAATGTGCCATCTTAGAATCTATCCACAACAACAAAAATAGAATCCATCCCCTTCTTAGTCCTAGGCAACCCCAAAATAAAGTCCATAGAAATGTCAATCCAAGTTCTTTTTAAGAATAGCACGCAAAAGTGTTCCCAAAGTTCTATTGACAACTTCAGTTTGTCCATCCGTTTGAGGATGACTAGTAGAAAACAACAATTTTGTGCCAAGTTTAGCCCATAAAGTTTTCCAAAAGTAACTCAAGAATTTAACATCGCGACCAGAAACAATAGTCCTAGGCATTCCATGCAACCTAGCGACTTCTCTAAAGAACAAATCCGCAATGTTTGAAGCATCATCGGTTTTATGACAAGCTATAAAATGTGCAATCTTAGAGAATCTATCAACATCAACAAAAATAGAATCCCTCCCCTTCTAGTCCTAGGCAACCCCAAAATAAAGTCCATCGAAATGTCAATCCAAGTTCTTTTTAAGAATAGCACGCAAAAGTGTTCCCAAAGTTCTATTGACAACTTCAGTTTGTCCATCCGTTTGAGGATGACAAGTAGTAGAAAACAACAATTTTGTGCCAAGTTTAGCCCATAAAGTATTCAAAAATTAACTCAAGAATTTAACATCGCGACCAGAAACAATAGTCCTAAGCATTCCATGCAACCTATCGACTTCTCTAAAGAACAAATCCGCAATGTTTGAAGCATCATCGGTTTTATGACAAGCTATAAAATGTGCAGTCTTAGAGAATCTATCCACAACAACAAAAATAGAATCCCTCCCCTTCTTAGTCCTAGGCAACCCCAAAATAAAGTCCATAGAAATGTCAATCCAAGTTCTTTTTAAGAATAGCACGCAAAAGTGTTCCCAAAGTTCTATTGACAACTTCAGTTTGTCCATCCGTTTGAGGATGACAAGTAGTAGAAAACAACAATTTTGTGCCAAGTTTAGCCCATAAAGTATTCCAAAAGTAAGTCAAGAATTTAACATCGCGACCAAAAACAATAGTCCTAAGCATTCCATGCAACCTAGCGACTTCTCTAAAGAACAAATCCGCAATGTTTGAAGCATCATCGGTTTTATGACAAGCTATAAAATGTGCAATCTTAGAGAATCGATCCACAACAACAAAAATAGAATCCCTCCCCTTCTTAGTCCTAGGCAACCCCAAAATAAAGTCCATAGAAATGTCAATCCAAGTTCTTTTTAAGAATAGCACGCAAAAGTGTTCCCAAAGTTCTATTGACAACTTCAGTTTGTCCATCCGTTTGAGGATGACAAGTAGTAGAAAACAACAATTTTGTGCCAAGTTTAGCCCATAAAGTATTCCAAAAGTAAGTCAAGAATTTAACATCGCGACCAAAAACAATAGTCCTAGGCATTCCATGCAACCTAGCGACTTCTCTAAAGAACAAATCCGCAATGTTTGAAGCATAAACAATAGTCCTAAGCATTCCATGCAACCTAGCGACTTCTCTAAAGAACAAATCCGCAATGTTTGAAGCATCATCGGTTTTATGACAAGCTATAAAATGTGCAATCTTAGAGAATCGATCCACAACAACAAAAATAGAATCCCTCCCCTTCTTAGTCCTAGGCAACCCCAAAATAAAGTCCATAGAAATTTCAATCCAAGTTCTTTTTAAGAATAGCACGCAAAAGTGTTCCCAAAGTTCTATTGACAACTTCAGTTTGTCAATCCGTTTGAGGATGACAAGTAGTAGAAAACAACAATTTTGTGCCAAGTTTAGCCCATAAAGTATTCCAAAGTAAGTCAAGAATTTAACATCGCGACCAGAAACAATAGTCCTAGGCATTCCATGCAACCTAGCGACTTCTCTAAAGAACAAATCCGCAATGTTTGAAGCATCATCGATTTTATGACAAGCTATGAAATGTGTCATCTTAGAGAATCTATCCACAAAAACAAAAATAGAATCACTCCCCTTCTTAGTCCTCGGCAACCACAAATAAAGTCCATCGAAATGTCAATCCAAGTTCTTTTTAAGAATAGCACGCAAAAGTGTTCCCAAAGTTCTATTGACAACTTCAGTTTGTCCATCCGTTTGAGGATGACAAGTAGTAGAAAACAACAATTTTGTTCCAAGTTTAGCCCATAAAGTATTCCAAAAGTAACTCAAGAATTTAACATCGCGACCAGAAACAATAGTCCTAGGAATTCCATGCAACCTAGCGACTTCTCTAATGAACAAATCCGCAATGTTTGAAGCATCATCGGTTTTATGACAAGCTATAAAATGTGTCATCTTAGAGAATCTATCCACAAAAACAAAAATAGAATCACTCCCCTTCTTAGTCCTCGGCAACCCCAAAATAAAGTCCATCGAAATGTCAATCCAAGTTCTTTTTAAGAATAGCACGCAAAAGTGTTCCCAAAGTTCTATTGACAACTTCAGTTTGTCCATCCGTTTGAGGATGACAAGTAGTAGAAAACAACAATTTTGTGCCAAGTTTAGCCCATAAAGTATTCCAAAAGTAACTCAAGAATTTAACATCGCGACCAGAAACAATAGTCCTAGGCATTCCATGCAACCTAGCGACTTCTCTAAAGAACAAATCCGCAATGTTGGAAGAATCATCGGTTTTATGACAAGCTATAAAATGTGTCATCTTAGAGAATCTATCCA
Source organism: Primulina eburnea (assembly GCF_022965805.1). NCBI lineage: Eukaryota > Viridiplantae > Streptophyta > Magnoliopsida > Lamiales > Gesneriaceae > Primulina > Primulina eburnea. The sequence goes on along the minus strand of NC_133103.1, from coordinate 42,393,035 downwards.
CAAAAACAAAAATAGAATCACTCCCCTTCTTAGTCCTCGGCAACCCCAAAATAAAGTCCATCGAAATGCCAATCCAAGTTCTTTTTAAGAATATCACGCAAAACTGTTCCCAAAGTTTTATTGAAAACTTCAGTTTGTCCATCCGTTTAAGGATGACAAGTAGTAGAAAACAATAATTTTGTGCCAAGTTTAGGCCATAAAGTCTTCCAAAAGTAACTCAAGAATTTAACATCGCGACTAGAAACAATAGTCCTAAGCATTCCATGCAACCTAGCGACTTCTCTAAAGAACAAATCCGCAATGTTTGAAGCATCATCGGTTTTATGACAAGCTATAAAATGTGCAATCTTAGAGAATCGATCCACAACAACAAAAATATAATCCCTCCCCTTCTTAGTCCTAGGCAACCCCAAAATAAAGTCCATAGAAATGTCAATCCAAGTTCTTTTTAAGAATAGCACGCAAAAGTGTTCCCAAAGTTCTATTGACAACTTCAGTTTGTCCATCCGTTTGAGGATGACAAGTAGTAGAAAACAACAATTTTGTGCCAAGTTTAGCCCATAAAGTATTCAAAAGTAACTCAAGAATTTAACATCGCGACCAGAAACAATAGTCCTAGGCATTCCATGCAACCTAGCGACTTCTCTAAAGAACAAATCCGCAATGTTGGAAGCATCATCGGTTTTATGACAAGCTATAAAATGTGTCATCTTAGAGAATCTATCCACAAAAACAAAAATAGAATCACTCCCCTTCTTTGTCCTCGGCAACCCCAAAATAAAGTCCATCGAAATGTCAATCCAAGTTCTTTTTAAGAATAGCACGCAAAACTGTTCCCAAAGTTCTATTGAAAACTTCAGTTTGTCCATCCGTTTGAGGATGACAAGTAGTAGAAAACAATAATTTTGTGCCAAGTTTAGCCCATAAAGTCTTCCAAAAGTAACTCAAGAATTTAACATCGCGACCAGAAACAATAGTCCTTGGCATGCCATGCAACCTAACGACTTCTCTAAAGAAAAAATCCGCAATGTTTGAAGCATCATCGGTTTTATAACAAGGTATAAAATGTGCCATCTTAGAGAATCTATCCACAACAACAAAAATAGAATCCATCCCCTTCTTAGTCCTAGGCAACCCCAAAATAAAGTTCATAGAAATGTCAATCCAAGTTCTTTTTAAGAATAGCACGCAAAAGTGTTCCCAAAGTGTTAGAGTAGGTGCCCGTCGAGCCAAGTGTTGGCCGAGTGTTCACAATGAAACTCTATGTATAAGCAGTCTTTATTTTAATAATATTTGAAATTATTACTTTGGCAAATCTTTATCTGTATACCCATGCTAGCTGCATAGATAAAGCCCTTGAATATACAAATAGTAGAAAGAATATGAGATGCTCATATGATGAGTATCATGAAACTCATATTTGTAATACTGTATATTCTAAACGGTTCCTAGTCGATTCAGCCGCCACTAAGAAGGATATAGGCCGCTCGAGTTAGAGACTAGTATCTGCGATGTGAGTACCATGTTTCATTGGTAGGGGACATTGTGATGTCCGAACATGCAGATAGGTGCTCCTGGTAGAGTGCACTGAACAACCCTCCATAAAAGGACTTTCCAAGTGGTTCTCACTTATCGAGTGGAAAAGTCCTGGTTTATGGTTGTACAGAATTAGTCCTTATGACCCGGGACAACATTGAGACTCTATGTGCTAGAATTACACTTTGACTTGTTTACCGACTCTCATGGGGTCATCAGGTGGCAAGGTTGGGTGTTCTGTCGAAACACATAGGAGTCGATGCATTGTAGTCGGGGATTCACCGCTTACCTTCGGGTATGGATATCCTATGTGTTATCATGTGTATGTAGATCGAAATCTCTGGCCAGAGTATGGTTGTAATTATGAAAGGTGTTTCATAGATTGCACCATCGATGCAACTACGACATGACACATAGTATCGATTCATTGACAACTCTCGATAAACCAATGGTTGTCGAATCGATCGGGATATATGAGTTGAAGGGACCGTACTGTACGCTAACCATAATTGAATGGTTCTTGCAGGCACTATCATGTGATACCTAGGGAATCACGTAAGCGATGCTGCTAGGCGTTTAACGTGATTGGTTGGGTACTATCAGACTTGAGTTCTGACGTTCTTACTATCAAGGAGTTGATAAGTAAGAATGGAGCAATTGGGGTATGCTCGAATAAGGACATGTTTAGTCCGAATCACATGGAGATGTGAACCCACGGCTAGTTGTATCAATGAACCATTGAGGGCCACACAAGTACTAGCTTTGTAAATCCCGATGAGAAGTAAAAATAGTTCAATGTGTTGAACGGCTTATAAAGGAGTTTATAAGCGTAAGGAAAATTAGAAGTATGACTTCTATAAAGGAGAAAATAGTTCAATGTGTTGAACGACTTATAAATGAGTTTATAAGTGTAAAGAAAAATAGAAGTATGACTTCTATGAGAGAAATGTAAATTTTAATTTATGGAAGTGTTCCTAAATTAAAATTTGGCCGAGTGAATAATGTATTTGAAAATTGTGATTTTCATAAACATTATTATGGACTAAATTAAATTAATTCAAGTGTTGAATTAATTAAACACTAGTGGACCTAGTAGAGTCCAAATAATTAAATTAATTCAAGTGTTGAATTAATTAAATAACATTGGGCCTTGTAGAACCCAATTGGAAATAATTATTTAACTAGTGGGCTTGAGTAAAATCAAGAAAGGAGTGCTCATTGGAAAGCTTGAAGATAGTTTCTACCTTTCAAGAGCTTTGTTGTTTGACAACAAAGTTGGAGCCATAATCAATCTCTTGAGATTGATAGGTATAATTCTTTAAAACACCCTATGTATGACATTTTTGTGTGTTTTTGTATTTGTTGCACAAAATGTAGGGGTGGCCGAAATTTTGTATGAAAAAATCGAATTTTTTTTAAACTTCCGTTGCGCTTCCGGTCACCGTAACCGATCACCTTTCAAGTGGTATCCGAGCTATGGTTACGTTTTTGTGTAGCAAATACAATATATATTATGTTGAGATCGATTTCTAACCGCATGAGTGTGTTTTTGCAACAAATCGAGGGCCGTTTTTGGGGAAAATTCGGGCAGCAAGTTGCTGCCCGTGTCGGGTAGCTCGGGCAGCCCGAGGGGCTGCCCGTTTCGGGCAGCTAGGGCAGCCCGAGGGGCTGCCCGAACAGCCCCATCATTTTAAATAAAAAAATTTTTTGGTAAGTTGGCCGGAATCCGGCGACGGAGCTCCGGCGACGGCGATGACGACTAGGGTTTTCAAAATGTGTTTTGAAATATCAAAGTGTCATGGGCCTTGAATTGTTGGGCCATTGGATGGCTAACATGTTTGTGATTTTAAATGGGCCAAAATGTTTTTGGTGAAAAATAAGTTTTTGGGCCCTTAAGTTTAAAATTACAAAAGTTGCAAATTTTTCTCATGAAATAAATAATTTAAGTTGGACTTTAATTATTTATAGTAAATGGTGATTTACAAGAAATTCGGTTATAAATAAATTAATTTGAAAGTAGACAAAGGTGTTTGTATACTTTGTTAATTTAGTTTATAATCGTGGCGGTTAGTGATTGGATCAAGATATATAATATTGGATCAATTAATTATTGTGATAATTAATTGATGGTGTATGATATGTGATATTATGCATGAAGGATGATCAAAAGCCCAAGCCCAATTTGCTAGGTGTATGCTAGGATATTTTGTGTTGAATGATTGTAATAATTATCAATTTATAAAGTGGGCTTGGTTTATGGCCCGTTCCCACCCCATGAGATGTATCCCTATGTGCCATGGATATTTATTTGTAAATATTAGTATAGTGGATGATCAAGATTGGAAGATGGTGGCCATGATGATTATGAAGATCGAAGACATGTAAATATTGGAAGCTTATGTAAATGTTGCATTTGCATCCCGTGCATTTACCCTAGGATTGGACCTAGGTCCGTGTTTAGCTCACACGGACCATTAGTATTGGGGCGATTGATCATCCTTGTTTGTTTACTGTTTATAATATATGCATGATATGTTATAAATAATGAGTATGTGCGTTATTATTATGATAATAACAAAGTTGCATGAATCCGGCAAACATACGATCAAACATGGCGAGCTTTTAAAATAAAATTAATGATGAGACCTTTCAAAATTAAAAAACCCTCATTTTGAATAAGATTCAAAATAAATATCAAGCCCGAAAAGGGGAATTATAAATTTGTTTATAATTTCCTTGTCTTCCATCGACAATGGGTGCATGATGAACGCTACCCGTACTCGGGGCTCGGCTCATATTATTGGGGGAGCCTCGAGTGCCGGAAAGCTGTGACATCCATTGACATAGTGATGTGAACTACGTGGAACTCCCATGATTTCGGCTCATATTATTGAGGGAACTCATGGCGACCGTCCATTAAGGTTCAATATCGATGGGTTAGGCTTGACACGTAAAGATGAACGACGTCATATTATTGGGTCCTAATCAAACGTGAGACAAAGGTTTACGTAGAGGGTTGCATTGTGATGCAATTGGAAACTACCTTTTAGGAATTGTGATTGGCTGATATTATTCGGGATCACAATTCGCTAATTGGACCTTACGTACCTACTGAGGAAAGGAGTTTCCCGTTTTCACTAGAGGGTAGTGAAAGATGTCAAAACAGTGGGAGCAAATATTTATGAAGTAAAAGTCCAAGCTTCATATCTTACTAAATATTTAAAATAGTCATCAACATTTATCTGTTTTTACTTTTCAGTACAAATCGACAATGTCTTCGATGCGCAATTCGATATCTGTAATACTCGACAAACACATATTAACTGGACCTAATTACCTCACTTGGCTAAGAAATTTGAAAATAGTCTTGAATTCGGAAAGGGTAACATATACACTGACTCAGTCGCCCCCTGATGAGGCTCCGACTGACTGCACTCCTGAGGAATTGCAGGCTTACAAGGAATGGTGTGACCATGACTTGATAGCCAGGTGTTATATGCTGACTTCTATGAACGATGAGCTACAGAGGCGTTTTGAGGATGCAAAGAGTGCTGCTGACATTCATTTGCATCTCAAAGAGCTCTTTGGTGAGCAAACACGACCTCTAAGGCATGCTACCGTCAAGGAGCTGATCACTTTGCGCATGCGAGATGGGGCCTCGGTCCATGAGCATGGCCTAAAGGTGATCGGGCTCGTGGACAAGCTCGTTGGCATGGATCTGATCTTGCCTTCGGAGTTGACCACCGACATGTTGCTGTTATCGCTGCCTAGCTCATTTGATCCTTTTGTGGTGAACTTCAACATGAACAAGATGGAACCGACCCTTGAGGAGTTGGTGAACATGCTTGTTACGTTTGAATCCACCATCAAGAAAGAGAAGTTGGTTCTTTATGTGGGTTCTTCATCTGGTACGAAGATTGATCCACATGGGAAGGGAAAGAAGAGTTCTTTCCAACGTCCCGAGAAGAACGTGCCCTTGTTGAGGCAATCTCCGAATCCCGTTGTGGCAGCCAGACCAGTTAAGGCTTACAAGACTGGTGATGTTTGTCATCACTGCAAGAAGCCTGGACATTGGAAGCGAAATTGCAAGGAATATCTGGCCCAGAAGTGTTCTGGAAACGGTATGTTCTAAATTTAAGTAAACATTTCAATTAACTCTACTTCTTGGGTATTAGATACCGGTTGTGACTCACATCTCTGTAATGGGTTACAGGTGATGGGAAGAAGTAGGAAGCTTAAGGAAGGTGTGACCTTCTTGAGGATGGGCAATGGAGCAAGAGTTGCTGCCAAGGCTATTGAGGATGTTTACTTATTTATTGAACAAAAGTTTAAGTTAATTTTATGAGATATTTTGTTTGTACCTAATTTTGTAAAAACATTGTTTCCATTTCTATGGTGATAAAGATGGATATTCTTGTTTATTTAGCAAAGGTGTTTGCAACATTTACAAGAATGAATGTTTAATTGGTACTTGAGAACTTGAAAACAATCTCTATAACTTAAAATTGAAAGATATTCCTTTAAATGTCCATTCAAAGGCAGACACCATATGAGAGATGGATGGGTAAGCCTCCCAAATATTCTTGTCTTAGAATATGGGAGCCCTGCTTATGTGAAGCAGGTAAGTGGGAGATAAATTGGATTGTTGATCCATTTTATGTTACTTTGTGGGATATCCAAGGAATTAAGTTGGATATTATTTCTATCATCCCCAAGAAACAAAGGTGTTTGTTTCTAGGAATGCAACCTTTTTTGGAAAGGGATTTTCTATTGGATAGAAAAGGCAGATGATAGAACTCGAAGAGGTTCGAGAGAAACCCACAATTATAGAACCCACACCCGATGAGCCAAGAGAGGAGATACAAGCTCCTAGCAGATACGAGAAAGTCTCGAGACCACCTATGAGGTATGGTCAGCTTCTTGAAGAAGGCCATGATGAGCCTAACCATGGATGTGATCCAAGGACCTTCAAGGAAGCGTTATCTGATGCCGATTCATCCAAGTGGCTTGAAGCAATGGAATCTGAGTTGAATTCCATGCATTCGAACCGAGTGTAGGATCTTGTGGATCCAACTGAGGGAACTGTTCCCATAGGGACTTGGGGCGGATGGGAAGGTATTGACCTTCAAGGCGCGATTGGTGGCAAAAGGATGTACTCAAAGACAAGGAGTTGACTTTGAGGAAACCTTTTCCCAGTCGCAATGTTCAAGTCCATAAGGATTTTGCTAGCCATAGCTGCATGGTATGACTATGAGATATGACAGATGGATGTTAAGACAGTCTTTCTTAATGGGGATTTTAAGAAAGTGATTTACATGTCTCAACCTGAATGGTTTACATCTATCGGAAGTGAGCATATCGTATGCAAACTTCAAAGATCTATTTATGATCTAAAGCAGGCATCAAGGAGTTGGAACCTTAGATTCGATAGTACAATCAAAGAGTTTGATTTACTAAGAATCATGAGGGACCCTGTGTGTATAAGAAGGTCAGTGGGAGTGTTGTGACATTCCTGGTGTTATATGTTGATGACATTCTACTCATTGGGAATGATGTAGGAATGTTGCAATCAGCTGAGATATGGTTAGCGAGTAAGTTCTCGATGCAGGACTTGGGTGAAGCATCTTTTGTATTGGGATACATATCTATAGAGATAGATCGAAAAGATGGCTTGGTCTCACCTAGTCCACATACATAATACCATCGTGAAGCGGTTCTCGATGGATGCGTCCTTGAGAGGACATCTACCAATGTGTCATGGCGTGTCCCTATCCAAGTCTGTCTCCTGAGACTGATGCAGAGATAGTGACGATGACACGCATTCCGTATGCTTCGGCAATTGGTAACATCATGTATGGGATGATATCTACACGTCCTGACGTGGCGTTTTCACTATGTGTAGTGAAAAGATATCAATCGAACCCCGGTCTTCCACAACTAGAAAGCTGTGAAAGACATCCTCAAGTTGTGAGAAGGACCAATAAGTTGTTCTTGGTCTATGGGGTAGAGAACTGAAATTGGAAGGCTATACCGACTCTAGCTTCCAAAGCGATATCGATAACTCGAAGTCAACCTCTAGTTTCGTATTCATGCTCAACGGTGCTGCTGTCTCTTGGAAGAGTTCCAAGCAAGACAATATTACGGATTCCAGCACAGAGGCCGAATACATTGCTGCATCAGATGCAGCAAGAGAGGCTGTTTGGATAAGGAATTTCGTCCAAGAGTTGGACGTCATTCCTAATGGAATTGCTCCTATCCCGGTGTTGTGTGACAAAACGGGAGCTATAGCTCAAGCAAAGGAGCCAAGGTCTCATCAGAAATCCAAACTAGTATTGAGAAAGTACCACATCCTCGGAGAGATTGTGGAAAGAAGAGTAGTGTCTATTGACAAAGTCGGCTCCACAGATTATGTTGTTGATCCACTAGCTAAGCCTTTACCTGGACCATTATTCGACAAGCATCGCGAATCAATGGGTTTTAAGCATATGGGTAGTTGGCTCTAGTGCAAGTGGGAGATTGTTAGAGTAGGTGCCCGTCGAGCCAAGTGTTGGCCGAGTGTTCACAATGAAACTCTATGTATAAGCAGTCTTTATTTTAATAATATTTGAAATTATTACTTTGGCAAATCTTTATCTGTATACCCATGCTAGCTGCATAGATAAAGCCCTTGAATATACAAATAGTAGAAAGAATATGAGATGCTCATATGATGAGTATCATGAAACTCATATTTGTAATACTGTATATTCTAAACGGTTCCTAGTCGATTCAGCCGCCACTAAGAAGGATATAGGCCGCTCGAGTTAGAGACTAGTATCTGCGATGTGAGTACCATGTTTCATTGGTAGGGGACATTGTGATGTCCGAACATGCAGATAGGTGCTCCTGGTAGAGTGCACTGAACAACCCTCCATAAAAGGACTTTCCAAGTGGTTCTCACTTATCGAGTGGAAAAGTCCTGGTTTATGGTTGTACAGAATTAGTCCTTATGACCCGGGACAACATTGAGACTCTATGTGCTAGAATTACACTTTGACTTGTTTACCGACTCTCATGGGGTCATCAGGTGGCAAGGTTGGGTGTTCTGTCGAAACACATAGGAGTCGATGCATTGTAGTCGGGGATTCACCGCTTACCTTCGGGTATGGATATCCTATGTGTTATCATGTGTATGTAGATCGAAATCTCTGGCCAGAGTATGGTTGTAATTATGAAAGGTGTTTCATAGATTGCACCATCGATGCAACTACGACATGACACATAGTATCGATTCATTGACAACTCTCGATAAACCAATGGTTGTCGAATCGATCGGGATATATGAGTTGAAGGGACCGTACTGTACGCTAACCATAATTGAATGGTTCTTGCAGGCACTATCATGTGATACCTAGGGAATCACGTAAGCGATGCTGCTAGGCGTTTAACGTGATTGGTTGGGTACTATCAGACTTGAGTTCTGACGTTCTTACTATCAAGGAGTTGATAAGTAAGAATGGAGCAATTGGGGTATGCTCGAATAAGGACATGTTTAGTCCGAATCACATGGAGATGTGAACCCACGGCTAGTTGTATCAATGAACCATTGAGGGCCACACAAGTACTAGCTTTGTAAATCCCGATGAGAAGTAAAAATAGTTCAATGTGTTGAACGGCTTATAAAGGAGTTTATAAGCGTAAGGAAAATTAGAAGTATGACTTCTATAAAGGAGAAAATAGTTCAATGTGTTGAACGACTTATAAATGAGTTTATAAGTGTAAAGAAAAATAGAAGTATGACTTCTATGAGAGAAATGTAAATTTTAATTTATGGAAGTGTTCCTAAATTAAAATTTGGCCGAGTGAATAATGTATTTGAAAATTGTGATTTTCATAAACATTATTATGGACTAAATTAAATTAATTCAAGTGTTGAATTAATTAAACACTAGTGGACCTAGTAGAGTCCAAATAATTAAATTAATTCAAGTGTTGAATTAATTAAATAACATTGGGCCTTGTAGAACCCAATTGGAAATAATTATTTAACTAGTGGGCTTGAGTAAAATCAAGAAAGGAGTGCTCATTGGAAAGCTTGAAGATAGTTTCTACCTTTCAAGAGCTTTGTTGTTTGACAACAAAGTTGGAGCCATAATCAATCTCTTGAGATTGATAGGTATAATTCTTTAAAACACCCTATGTATGACATTTTTGTGTGTTTTTGTATTTGTTGCACAAAATGTAGGGGTGGCCGAAATTTTGTATGAAAAAATCGAATTTTTTTTAAACTTCCGTTGCGCTTCCGGTCACCGTAACCGATCACCTTTCACAAAGTTCTATTGACAACTTCAGTTTTTCCATCCGTTTGAGGATGACAAGTAGTAGAAAACAACAATTTTGTGCCAAGTATAGCCCATAAAGTATTCCAAAAGTAACTCAAGAGTTTAACATCGCGACCAGAAACAATAGTCCTAGGCATTCCATGCAACCTAGCGACTTCTCTAAAGAACAAATCCGCAATGTTTGAAGCATCATCGGTTTTATGACAAGCTATAAAATGTGTCATCTTATAGAATCTATCCACAAAAACAAAAATAGAATCACTCCCCTTCTTAGTCCTCGGCAACCCCAAAATAAAGTCCATCGAAATGTCAATCCAAGTTCTTTTTAAGAATAGCACGCAAAAGTGTTCCCAAAGTTCTATTGACAACTTCAGTTTGTCCATCCGTTTGAGGATGACAAGTAGTAGAAAACAACAATTTTGTGCCAAGTTTAGCCCATAAAGTATTCCAAAAGTAACTCAAGAATTTAACATCGCGACAAGAAACAATAGTCCTAGGAATTCCATGCAACCTAGCGACTTCTCTAATGAACAAATCCGCAATGTTTGAAGCATCATCGGTTTTATGACAAGCTATAAAATGTGTCATCTTAGTGAATCTATCCACAAAAACAAAAATAGAATCACTCCCCTTCTTAGTCCTCGGCAACCCCAAAATAAAGTCCATCGAAATGTCAATCCAAGTTCTTTTTAAGAATAGCACGCAAAAGTGTTCCCAAAGTTCTATTGACAACTTCAGTTTGTCCATCCGTTTGAGGATGACAAGTAGTAGAAAACAAGAAATTTTGTGCCAAGTTTAGCCCATAAAGTATTCCAAAAGTAACTCAAGAATTTAACATCGCGACCAGAAACAATAGTGCTAGGCATTCAATGCAACCTAGCGACTTCTCTAAAGAACAAATCCGCAATGTTTGAAGCATCATCGGTTTTATGACAAGCTATAAAATGTGTCATCTTAGAGAATCTATCCACAACAACAAAAATAGAATCCCTCTCCTTCTTAGTCCTAGGCAACCCCAAAATAAAGTCCATAGAAATGTCAATCCAAGTTCTTTTTAAGAATAGCACGCAAAAGTGTTCCCAAAGTTCTATTGACAACTTCAGTTTGTCCATCCGTTTGAGGATGACAAGTAGTAGAAAACAATAATTTTGTGCCAAGTTTAGCCCATAAAGTATTCCAAAAGTAACTCAAAAATTTAACATCGCGACCAGAAACAATAGTCCTAGGAATGCCATGCAACCTAACGACTTCTCTAAAGAAAAAATCCGCAATGTTTGAAGCATCATCGGTTTTATAACAAGGTATAAAATGTGCCATCTTAGAGAATCTATCCACAACAACAAAAATAGAATCCATCCCCTTCTTAGTCCTAGGCAACCCCAAAATAAAGTCCATAGAAATGTCAATCCAAGTTCTTTTTAAGAATAGCACGCAAAAGTGTTCCCAAAGTTCTATTGACAACTTCAGTTTTTCCATCCGTTTGAGGATGACAAGTAGTAGAAAACAACAATTTTGTGCCAAGTATAGCCCATAAAGTATTCCAAAAGTAACTCAAGAGTTTAACATCGCGACCAGAAACAATAGTCCTAGGCATTCCATGCAACCTAGCGACTTCTCTAAAGAACAAATCCGCAATGTTTGAAGCATCATCGGTTTTATGACAAGCTATAAAATGTGTCATCTTAGAGAATCTATCCACAAAAACAAAAATAGAATCACTCCCCTTCTTAGTCCTCGGCAACCCCAAAATAAAGTCCATAGAAATGTCAATCCAAGTTCTTTTTAAGAATAGCACGCAAAAGTGTTCCCAAAGTTCTATTGACAACTTCAGTTTGTCCATCCGTTTGAGGATGACAAGTAGTAGAAAACAACAATTTTGTGCCAAGTTTAGCCCATAAAGTATTCCAAAAGTAACTCAAGAATTTAACATCGCGACCAGAAACAATAGTCCTAGGCATTCCATGCAACCTAGCGACTTCTCTAAAGAACAAATCCGTAATGTTTGAAGCATCATCGGTTTTATGACAAGCTATAAAATGTGCAATCTTAGAGAATCTATCCACAACAACAAAAATAGAATCCCTCCCCTTCTTAGTCCTAGGCAACCCCAAAATAAAGTCCATAGAAATGTCAATCCAAGTTCTTTTTAAGAATAGCACGCAAAAGTGTTCCCATAGTTCTACTGACAACTTCAGTTTGTCCATCCGTTTGAGGATGACAAGTAGTAGAAAACAACAATTTTGTGCCAAGTTTAGCCCATAAAGTATTCCAAAAGTAACTCAAGAATTTAACATCGCGACCAGAAACAATAATCCTAGGAATTCCATGCAACCTAGCGACTTCTCTAAAGAACAAATCCCCAATGTTTGAAGCATCATCGGTTTTATGACAAGCTATAAAATGAGCAATCTTAGAGAATCTATCCACATCAACAAAAATAGAATCCCTCCCCTTCTTAGTCCTAGGCAACCCCAAAATAAAGTGCATAGAAATGTCAATCCAAGTTCTTTTTAAGAATAGCACGCAAAAGTGTTCCCAAAGTTCTATTGAAAACTTCAGTTTGTCCATCCGTTTGAGGATGACAAGTAGTAGAAAACAACAATTTTGTGCCAAGTTTAGCCCATAAGGTCTTCCAAAAGTAACTCAAGAATTTAACATCGCGACCAGAAACAATAGTCCTAGGCATGCCATGCAACCTAACGACTTCTCTAAAGAAAAAATTCACAATGTTTGAAGCATCATCGGTTTTATAACAAGCTATAAAATGTGCCATCTTAGAGAATCTATCCACAACAACAAAAATAGAATCCATCCCCTTCTTAGTCCTAGGCAACCCCAAAATAAAGTCCATAGAAATGTCAATCCAAGTTCTTTTTAAGAATAGCACGCAAAAGTGTTCCCAAAGTTCTATTGACAACTTCAGTTTGTCCATCCGTTTGAGGATGACAAGTAGTAGAAAACAACAATTTTGTGCCAAGTTTAGCCCATAAAGTATTCCAAAAGTAACTCAAGAATTTAACATCGCGACCAGAAACAATAGTGCTAGGCATTCAATGCAACCTAGCGACTTCTCTAAAGAACAAATCCGCAATGTTTGAAGCATCATCGGTTTTATGACAAGCTATAAAATGTGTCATCTTAGTGAATCTATCCACAAAAACAAAAATAGAATCACTCCCCTTCTTAGTCCTCGGCAACCCCAAAATAAAGTCCATCGAAATGTCAATCCAAGTTCTTTTTAAGAATAGCACGCAAAAGTGTTCCCAAAGTTCTATTGACAACTTCAGTTTGTCCATCCGTTTGAGGATGACAAGTAGTAGAAAACAACAATTTTGTGCCAAGTTTAGCCCATAAAGTATTCAAAAATTAACTCAAGAATTTAACATCGCGACCAGAAACAATAGTCCTAAGCATTCCATGCAACCTATCGACTTCTCTAAAGAACAAATCCGCAATGTTTGAAGCATCATCGGTTTTATGACAAGCTATAAAATGTGCAGTCTTAGAGAATCTATCCACAACAACAAAAATAGAATCCCTCCCCTTCTTAGTCCTAGGTGTAATAGCCGAGCCCGGTGTACGGTACGGTTTAAGCTTTATTGTGTTAATTGGGTTTATGATTAGTCGTTTATAGTTGTGTTTTGGGCTATAGTATTATTGGTTATTATTTATTTGAGGTATTAGTTGGTGTTGATTGTTCGTTTCAGCGTTTCGGATCGATTTTAGTTGAGTTTGTACTATTCATTGCCGTGAGTAGAGTGCACCCGCGCTCTTAGATGAGTGCCCCCGCGGTGTACTATTCATCATTTTGCATTTTGAGGGCCGTGGCATGACCGCACCCGCGGCAGTGCAAGGACCGCACCCGCGGTGTGCACCGCACCCGCGGTAATTGTAGCACCGCACCCGCGGTGATCGTGCATGAGAATTATTTTGGTATGCCGAGAGCATGGCGCACCCGCGGTGCTTGTGTTGGCGCACCCGCGGTGTAAGTATGGGCGAGTTTTTAAGTCACTTTTTGGGAGTTGTTGGCCATACCTTATCCTATTCCTTCTCTTCTTTACCGATTTTCTCTCCATTGGCAAGGGTTTTCATCCATTTCAATTGCTTCCCACCTTTGATTCTTGGCTTTGTTTCGATTTCCGACTTGAGATCATCGTTCTCCGTGGTATAAGGAAGCTTAGGTAAGTTTTTGGTGCGATTCTAACGAGGTTTTGAGTTAAGGGTTATTTTGGATTTGATGTTTGAGTTGTTTAATGGATTATTTGGCTTGTACTTGTGGATCTAGAGTTGATATTGGTGTTATTTATGGATTATTGTTGTAGGTGGTGTACCAAGAGCTTATTTGAGGTGTTCTATTGGTTTGTAAGTGGAATTTCATCCTTTTTGCTCACATGATATTATATGTATTGTGTTTTAAAGATTTCAAAGTGTTATTCCCTTCCATTGATCCATTGTTATGTATTGATTTCATTGATTATCTATTGGAGGCATTGATGTCTCACCATTGTTATAAAGGGAATACAAGAAATATTATGAGATTGCGAAACGACGGCCTTAAATGCTATTGAGAATTCAAATGTTTTATTGGATTGATTTATCATAGCCATGGCATTGCATGCAATTAGATGATCATCGACCATAGGCTTTTATCCCCTCACAGTTATCGATTTATATCGATGGGATATTGGCAACCACAGTTACAGATACTATTGATATCAATCCAACCATAGAAAAGAGAATACCATCGTATTGCTATCTATTGCTATTGCTATTGCTACAGTTATTGCTACGTTATTCATGTTTCAGAGTCGATGGTATTTATGATTTAAAAGCCATGTTTTACAGTGTATACTATGTATCATTGCTATGTAAGAGTTCCACTTGCTGAGATTTATTCTCATTTCAGTTATTTTCATGTGATACAGATAAGAGCGACGGACCGGGACGTTGACTGTGGATGGGGGTCATATGCATACGAAGATTGGAAGGATGATTATTTTGTACCATTTTGTAACATGATCACACTAATGATATTTTGTATTTTGTTATGTCATTGGAATGATCATGTTGTTATTTTGTAAACACTTTTATAAAATGTATTTTGAAACTCCTTCCATGTTTGAAAGAAAATTTTAAATTCCGCTGTATTTTAATTGTATCGGATCAGGGTGTCACATTTAGTGGTATCAGAGCGGTGTTCTTCGGACCAATGCATATGACTTCGTCTACTTTCAACTGTCCGGGTATGTTTTCTTGCATCTATCCATTGTTATATTTATTGATTGGTGTCTTGTGAGCAATTGTAGAGTATGCCTCCTAAGCGTAAGGCGGCAGAGGGTGAGGATAGTTCTTCCTCGAGAGTTGTCGACGAGTTCGGCAAGTTGCTTAAGGAGCAGGCTAAGGTGCATAGCGATCAGATTCAGCAGTTGCTCCGATTGCAAGGAGCAGGTCAGGGTCGAGGCCAAGTGAGAGGTCAAGTTGCTCAGGCCGTTGGCACTGATGCCGTCTTTTCTACTTTCAAGAGAATGGATCCACCGGAATTCGCAGGTAGCACCGATCCTCTAGTTGCTGTCGAGTGGGTCAAGGCGCTTGAAGCTATCTTCGATCATCTCCAGTATGAGGACAAAGACAGGCTTAGCTGTGCAGTGTTCATGTTGGTTAAGGCTGCCCGCATTTGGTGGAATGCTACGAAAGTTGGAGTTGATGTTGCGACACTGAAGTGGTCAGAGTTCACTGACTTGTTCTACGACAAGTATTTCCCCGACGCACTTCGAGCGAGGAAGGTTACGGAGTTCTTGGAACTTAGACAGGGGAGTTTGGATGTTGGCCAGTATATCCTGAAGTTTGAGGAGGGTTGCCTATTTGCTCCGTATATTGCTTCGAACGACAAGGACAAGGGCGCTCATTTCATTCGAGGCCTTAGAGCTGAGATTCGTCGTGATATCAACATGTCCAAGGCTGTTACTTTCAAGGAGATTGTGTCCAAAGCTTTGTTGGCCGAGCAGGATGAGAAGGACATTGCCCGGGAGAGGCAAGAGAGACACCAGGCCATTGCTCAGAGAGGCCAGGGTTCTAATCAGAGGGGCAGGGATCGTTTCAAGGGCAAGGGCAAGATGGAGTCGAGTCCTAGACCTCCGCCAGTTCCAGTTCCATTTGATCCTGAGAAGCCGCAGTGTCCAAAGTGCGGTAAGCATCATCGAGGAGAGTGCAGATTGGGCACTCATACTTGTTTTCGTTGTGGCGCGGCGGGTCACGTTGCCAGGAATTGCCCGAGGGGAGATAGCCAAGGGAAGGTGCAGGGTCGTATCTTTTCCATGACGAAGGAAGGTATTAATCGTGAATCTTCATTGATCCTTAGTACTATTTTGATTTCAGGCAGAGTAGCTACTACTTTGATTGATACTGGTGCTACTCATTCTTTTATGTCTGAATTATTTTTGAGATCTTTGGGTATAGTTCCTTCTATTCTTTCCCTTCATCTTAATGTTGTTTTGCCTTCGGGGGACGTGTTGTGCCCGACATCGATTGTCTTTGCGTGCCCTGTTCGTATTGAGGAGCGAGTTGTCTTCGCTGATTTGATTGTTATCCCTATGGTTGCTTTCGACGTTATTCTTGGCATGGATTGGCTTTCGACTTACCGTGCAGTTATCGATTGTGTTGCTAAGAAGGTGACTTTTGCAGATGATGACCAGGGAGGAGCGCTCGCCAGTGCAGGTACTTCGCTGGTCCTTCCTTTTATTTCTTGTCTTGAGGCTGAGAGATTGTTGTGTAGAGGTTGCGATGGATTTCTTGCTTCTATTGTGGATGTTGATAGATTGATTAAGTTGAATGTAGATGATATTGATGTGGTGAGGGAGTTTGCTGATGTGTTTGAGGATGATGTTCCGGGTTTGCCGCCGGATAGGGATGTTGAGTTTGTGATCGATTTAGCTCCAGGTACGGTTCCTATCTCTAAAGCTCCGTACAGGATGGCCCCTACTGAGATGAAGGAGTTGAAGACTCAGTTGCAGGATGTTTTAGACAAGGGCTTTATTCGTCCGAGTTCTTCGCCTTGGGGAGCTCCGGTTCTGTTTGTCAAGAAGAAGGATGGTTCCTTGCGGCTGTGTATCGACTACAGGGAGCTCAACAAAGTGACTGTCAAGAACAAGTATCCGTTGCCTCGGATAGATGATTTGTTTGATCAGCTCCATGGTGCCACTGTGTTCTCGAAGATTGATCTTCGGTCTGGCTACTATCAGTTGAAGGTTAGGGAGTCTGATATCCCTAAGACAGCTTTCCGGACCAGGTATGGTCACTATGAGTTTCTTGTCATGTCTTTTGGATTGACCAATGCCCCTTCAGTCTTCATGGACCTGATGAACCGTGTGTTCAAGCCTTATCTGGATAGCTTCGTCATTGTCTTCATTGACGATATCTTGATCTATTCCAAGACCAGAGAGCTTCATGCAGAGCATCTCAGAGTGGTGCTTCAGTTGTTGCGAGAGAAGAGGTTGTTTGCCAAGTTGAAGAAGTGTGAGTTTTGGCTAGATCAGATTTCTTTTCTAGGCCATGTGGTTTCGAGAGATGGCATTGCTGTTGATCCATTGAAGATAGAGGCGATTCAGAGTTGGCCTATTCCTACCACTGTTTCAGAGGTTCGCAGTTTCCTTGGTTTGGCAGGTTACTATCGTCGTTTCATTTCAGGTTTCTCCAAGATTGCCCTGCCATTGTCCAATCTGACGAGGAAGACTGTGAAGTTCGAGTGGTCTATTGATTGCCAGAGTGCATTTCAGGAGTTGAAGGACAGATTGACGACAGCTCCTGTTCTTTCTTTGCCCAGTGGTTCAGAGGACTTTGTTGTCTATACCGATGCGTCGAAGAGAGGCCTTGGTGCAGTGTTGATGCAGCAAGGTAAGGTCATTGCCTATGCGTCTCGCCAGTTGAAGGATTATGAGAAGAATTATCCGACGCATGATTTGGAGCTCGCAGCTGTGGTTTTCGCCCTGAAGATTTGGAGACATTATCTGTATGGCGAAAAGTGTGAGATCTTTACAGACCACAAGAGTTTGAAGTATTTGTTCTCGCAGAAAGAGCTCAACATGCGACAGAGGAGGTTGTTAGAGCTTGTCAAGGATTACGATGTGACGATCAGTTATCACCCAGGGAAGGCGAATGTGGTGGCTGATGCTTTGAGCCGCAAATCGAGTGCTTCTTTGAGTTCTTTGATTCAGAGACCATTGTTGATGGATTTGCAGAGAGAGGAGATTGATCTAGTGATTCCAGGTACCATTGCTCGCTTTTCAGCGTTGGTCATTCGATCTACTTTGACGGACAGGATCCGTAGAGAGCAGTCGACTGATGTTCAGTTGGCAGAGTTGAGAGCTAGAGCCGAGGCTAGAGGGAATTCAGAGTTTAGTCTGAATGGTGATGGTTTGGTGACTTTCAGAGGCCGTATTTGTGTTCCTTCTGGCGACGATATTCGTAGAGACGTCTTGACAGAGGCTCATACCGCACCTTATTCGATTCATCCAGGCAGTACGAAGATGTATCAGGATCTTCGTCGACTCTACTGGTGGCCAGGTATGAAGAGAGATATTGCTTTGTTCATTTCTCAGTGCCTTACTTGTCAGCAGGTTAAGATTGAGCATCAGAGACCTGCTGGGACATTGCTATCTTTGCCGATTCCTCAGTGGAAGTGGGAGCACATCACCATGGATTTCGTGACTGGTCTGCCCAGAGTTCAGAGGGGTTATAATTCCATTTGGGTCATTGTTGATAGATTGACCAAGTCGGCTCATTTTCTCCCAGTCAAGACGACGTATTCGATGTCTCAGTATGCCGAGGACTACATTGCCGAGATTGTTAGACTTCATGGTGTGCCCGTGTCGATTGTGTCTGATCGTGACCCTAGATTTACCTCCGAGTTTTGGAAGAGTCTTCACAGAGCTTTGGGTTCTCGATTAGCTTTCAGTACAGCTTATCATCCTCAGAGCGACGGTCAGTCAGAGAGAGTCATTCAGATTCTGGAGGATATGCTCAGAGCTTGTACTATTGACTATTCTGGTAGTTGGGATTCTAAGCTGCCACTTGTGGAGTTCACATACAACAATAGCTACCAGGCGACGATTGGCATGGCACCGTATGAGGCACTTTATGGCAGGAAGTGCAGATCCCCTTTGTTTTGGGATGAGGTTGGAGAGAGGAAGATGTTGGGTCCCGAGTTGGTCCAGCAGACTGCCGATGTTGTTGCAGTTATCAGAGAGAGGATGAAGACTGCTCAGTCGAGGCAGAAGAGTTATGCAGATGTTCGTCGCAGACCTTTGAAGTTCGAGGTTGGCGATCATGTTTTTCTGAAGATAGCACCTCTCAAGGGTGTGATGCGATTTGGCAAGAAGGGCAAGTTGAGCCCTAGATTCATTGGTCCATTCGAGATATTGGACAGAGTTGGTGACCGAGCCTACAGATTAGCCCTACCGCCCGATCTTGACAGAGTCCATAATGTGTTTCACGTATCGATGCTCAGGAAGTATGTTGCAGATCCTTCCCATGTTCTTCGCTATGAGCCATTGGACTTGACGCCGAATTTGACTTACCAAGAGATTCCGGTCCAGATTTTGGATCGCACTGTCAGAGTATTGAGGAACAAAGAGATCGGCATCGTTAAAGTCCTTTGGAGGAACCATTTGATCGAGGAGGCTACGTGGGAACCAGAGACTGAGATGAGAGAGAGGTATCCTGAGTTGTTCGTGCCGTGACGTCAATTTCGAGGACGAAATTCCTCTAAGGAGGGGAGATTGTAATAGCCGAGCCCGGTGTACGGTACGGTTTAAGCTTTATTGTGTTAATTGGGTTTATGATTAGTCGTTTATAGTTGTGTTTTGGGCTATAGTATTATTGGTTATTATTTATTTGAGGTATTAGTTGGTGTTGATTGTTCGTTTCAGCGTTTCGGATCGATTTTAGTTGAGTTTGTACTATTCATTGCCGTGAGTAGAGTGCACCCGCGCTCTTAGATGAGTGCCCCCGCGGTGTACTATTCATCATTTTGCATTTTGAGGGCCGTGGCATGACCGCACCCGCGGCAGTGCAAGGACTGCACCCGCGGTGTGCACCGCACCCGCGGTAATTGTAGCACCGCACCCGCGGTGATCGTGCATGAGAATTATTTTGGTATGCCGAGAGCATGGCGCACCCGCGGTGCTTGTGTTGGCGCACCCGCGGTGTAAGTATGGGCGAGTTTTTAAGTCACTTTTTGGGAGTTGTTGGCCATACCTTATCCTATTCCTTCTCTTCTTTACCGATTTTCTCTCCATTGGCAAGGGTTTTCATCCATTTCAATTGCTTCCCACCTTTGATTCTTGGCTTTGTTTCGATTTCCGACTTGAGATCATCGTTCTCCGTGGTATAAGGAAGCTTAGGTAAGTTTTTGGTGCGATTCTAACGAGGTTTTGAGTTAAGGGTTATTTTGGATTTGATGTTTGAGTTGTTTAATGGATTATTTGGCTTGTACTTGTGGATCTAGAGTTGATATTGGTGTTATTTATGGATTATTGTTGTAGGTGGTGTACCAAGAGCTTATTTGAGGTGTTCTATTGGTTTGTAAGTGGAATTTCATCCTTTTTGCTCACATGATATTATATGTATTGTGTTTTAAAGATTTCAAAGTGTTATTCCCTTCCATTGATCCATTGTTATGTATTGATTTCATTGATTATCTATTGGAGGCATTGATGTCTCACCATTGTTATAAAGGGAATACAAGAAATATTATGAGATTGCGAAACGACGGCCTTAAATGCTATTGAGAATTCAAATGTTTTATTGGATTGATTTATCATAGCCATGGCATTGCATGCAATTAGATGATCATCGACCATAGGCTTTTATCCCCTCACAGTTATCGATTTATATCGATGGGATATTGGCAACCACAGTTACAGATACTATTGATATCAATCCAACCATAGAAAAGAGAATACCATCGTATTGCTATCTATTGCTATTGCTATTGCTACAGTTATTGCTACGTTATTCATGTTTCAGAGTCGATGGTATTTATGATTTAAAAGCCATGTTTTACAGTGTATACTATGTATCATTGCTATGTAAGAGTTCCACTTGCTGAGATTTATTCTCATTTCAGTTATTTTCATGTGATACAGATAAGAGCGACGGACCGGGACGTTGACTGTGGATGGGGGTCATATGCATACGAAGATTGGAAGGATGATTATTTTGTACCATTTTGTAACATGATCACACTAATGATATTTTGTATTTTGTTATGTCATTGGAATGATCATGTTGTTATTTTGTAAACACTTTTATAAAATGTATTTTGAAACTCCTTCCATGTTTGAAAGAAAATTTTAAATTCCGCTGTATTTTAATTGTATCGGATCAGGGTGTCACACTAGGCAACCCCAAAATAAAGTCCATAGAAATGTCAATCCAAGTTCTTTTTAAGAATAGCACGCAAAAGTGTTCCCAAAGTTCTATTGACAACTTCAGTTTGTCCATCCGTTTGAGGATGACAAGTAGTAGAAAACAACAATTTTGTGCCAAGTTTAGCCCATAAAGTATTCCAAAAGTAACTCAAGAATTTAACATCGCGACCATAAACAATAGTCCTAAGCATTCCATGCAACCTAGCGACTTCTCTAAAGAACAAATCCGCAATGTTTGAAGCATCATCGGTTTTATGACAAGCTATAAAATGTGCAATCTTAGAGAATCGATCCACAACAACAAAAATAGAATCCCTCCCCTTCTTATTCCTAGGCAACCCCAAAATAAAGTCCATAGAAATGTCAATCCAAGTTCTTTTTAAGAATAGCACGCAAAAGTGTTCCCAAAGTTCTATTGACAACTTCAGTTTGTCCATCCGTTTGAGGATGACAAGTAGTAGAAAACAACAATTTTGTGCCAAGTTTAGCCCATAAAGTATTCCAAAAGTAAGTCAAGAATTTAACATCGCGACCAAAAACAATAGTCCTAGGCATTCCATGCAACCTAGCGACTTCTCTAAAGAACAAATCCGCAATGTTTGAAGCATAAACAATAGTCCTAAGCATTCCATGCAACCTAGCGACTTCTCTAAAGAACAAATCCGCAATGTTTGAAGCATCATCGGTTTTATGACAAGCTATAAAATGTGCAATCTTAGAGAATCGATCCACAACAACAAAAATAGAATCCCTCCCCTTCTTAGTCCTAGGCAACCCCAAAATAAAGTCCATAGAAATTTCAATCCAAGTTCTTTTTAAGAATAGCACGCAAAAGTGTTCCCAAAGTTCTATTGACAACTTCAGTTTGTCAATCCGTTTGAGGATGACAAGTAGTAGAAAACAACAATTTTGTGCCAAGTTTAGCCCATAAAGTATTCCAAAGTAAGTCAAGAATTTAACATCGCGACCAGAAACAATAGTCCTAGGCATTCCATGCAACCTAGCGACTTCTCTAAAGAACAAATCCGCAATGTTTGAAGCATCATCGATTTTATGACAAGCTATGAAATGTGTCATCTTAGAGAATCTATCCACAAAAACAAAAATAGAATCACTCCCCTTCTTAGTCCTCGGCAACCACAAAATAAAGTCCATCGAAATGTCAATCCAAGTTCTTTTTAAGAATAGCACGCAAAAGTGTTCCCAAAGTTCTATTGACAACTTCAGTTTGTCCATCCGTTTGAGGATGACAAGTAGTAGAAAACAACAATTTTGTTCCAAGTTTAGCCCATAAAGTATTCCAAAAGTAACTCAAGAATTTAACATCGCGACCAGAAACAATAGTCCTAGGAATTCCATGCAACCTAGCGACTTCTCTAATGAACAAATCCGCAATGTTTGAAGCATCATCGGTTTTATGACAAGCTATAAAATGTGTCATCTTAGAGAATCTATCCACAAAAACAAAAATAGAATCACTCCCCTTCTTAGTCCTCGGCAACCCCAAAATAAAGTCCATCGAAATGTCAATCCAAGTTCTTTTTAAGAATAGCACGCAAAAGTGTTCCCAAAGTTCTATTGACAACTTCAGTTTGTCCATCCGTTTGAGGATGACAAGTAGTAGAAAACAACAATTTTGTGCCAAGTTTAGCCCATAAAGTATTCCAAAAGTAACTCAAGAATTTAACATCGCGACCAGAAACAATAGTCCTAGGCATTCCATGCAACCTAGCGACTTCTCTAAAGAACAAATCCGCAATGTTGGAAGAATCATCGGTTTTATGACAAGCTATAAAATGTGTCATCTTAGAGAATCTATCCACAAAAACAAAAATAGAATCACTCCCCTTCTTAGTCCTCGGCAACCCCAAAATAAAGTCCATCGAAATGCCAATCCAAGTTCTTTTTAAGAATATCACGCAAAACTGTTCCCAAAGTTTTATTGAAAACTTCAGTTTGTCCATCCGTTTAAGGATGACAAGTAGTAGAAAACAATAATTTTGTGCCAAGTTTAGGCCATAAAGTCTTCCAAAAGTAACTCAAGAATTTAACATCGCGACTAGAAACAATAGTCCTAAGCATTCCATGCAACCTAGCGACTTCTCTAAAGAACAAATCCGCAATGTTTGAAGCATCATCGGTTTTATGACAAGCTATAAAATGTGCAATCTTAGAGAATCGATCCACAACAACAAAAATATAATCCCTCCCCTTCTTAGTCCTAGGCAACCCCAAAATAAAGTCCATAGAAATGTCAATCCAAGTTCTTTTTAAGAATAGCACACAAAAGTGTTCCCAAAGTTCTATTGACAACTTCAGTTTGTCCATCCGTTTGAGGATGACAAGTAGTAGAAAACAACAATTTTGTGCCAAGTTTAGCCCATAAAGTATTCAAAAGTAACTCAAGAATTTAACATCGCGACCAGAAACAATAGTCCTAGGCATTCCATGCAACCTAGCGACTTCTCTAAAGAACAAATCCGCAATGTTGGAAGCATCATCGGTTTTATGACAAGCTATAAAATGTGTCATCTTAGAGAATCTATCCACAAAAACAAAAATAGAATCACTCCCCTTCTTTGTCCTCGGCAACCCCAAAATAAAGTCCATCGAAATGTCAATCCAAGTTCTTTTTAAGAATAGCACGCAAAACTGTTCCCAAAGTTCTATTGAAAACTTCAGTTTGTCCATCCGTTTGAGGATGACAAGTAGTAGAAAACAATAATTTTGTGCCAAGTTTAGCCCATAAAGTCTTCCAAAAGTAACTCAAGAATTTAACATCGCGACCAGAAACAATAGTCCTTGGCATGCCATGCAACCTAACGACTTCTCTAAAGAAAAAATCCGCAATGTTTGAAGCATCATCGGTTTTATAACAAGGTATAAAATGTGCCATCTTAGAGAATCTATCCACAACAACAAAAATAGAATCCATCCCCTTCTTAGTCCTAGGCAACCACAAAATAAAGTTCATAGAAATGTCAATCCAAGTTCTTTTTAAGAATAGCACGCAAAAGTGTTCCCAAAGTGTTAGAGTAGGTGCCCGTCGAGCCAAGTGTTGGCCGAGTGTTCACAATGAAACTCTATGTATAAGCAGTCTTTATTTTAATAATATTTGAAATTATTACTTTGGCAAATCTTTATCTGTATACCCATGCTAGCTGCATAGATAAAGCCCTTGAATATACAAATAGTAGAAAGAATATGAGATGCTCATATGATGAGTATCATGAAACTCATATTTGTAATACTGTATATTCTAAACGGTTCCTAGTCGATTCAGCCGCCACTAAGAAGGATATAGGCCGCTCGAGTTAGAGACTAGTATCTGCGATGTGAGTACCATGTTTCATTGGTAGGGGACATTGTGATGTCCGAACATGCAGATAGGTGCTCCTGGTAGAGTGCACTGAACAACCCTCCATAAAAGGACTTTCCAAGTGGTTCTCACTTATCGAGTGGAAAAGTCCTGGTTTATGGTTGTACAGAATTAGTCCTTATGACCCGGGACAACATTGAGACTCTATGTGCTAGAATTACACTTTGACTTGTTTACCGACTCTCATGGGGTCATCAGGTGGCAAGGTTGGGTGTTCTGTCGAAACACATAGGAGTCGATGCATTGTAGTCGGGGATTCACCGCTTACCTTCGGGTATGGATATCCTATGTGTTATCATGTGTATGTAGATCGAAATCTCTGGCCAGAGTATGGTTGTAATTATGAAAGGTGTTTCATAGATTGCACCATCGATGCAACTACGACATGACACATAGTATCGATTCATTGACAACTCTCGATAAACCAATGGTTGTCGAATCGATCGGGATATATGAGTTGAAGGGACCGTACTGTACGCTAACCATAATTGAATGGTTCTTGCAGGCACTATCATGTGATACCTAGGGAATCACGTAAGCGATGCTGCTAGGCGTTTAACGTGATTGGTTGGGTACTATCAGACTTGAGTTCTGACGTTCTTACTATCAAGGAGTTGATAAGTAAGAATGGAGCAATTGGGGTATGCTCGAATAAGGACATGTTTAGTCCGAATCACATGGAGATGTGAACCCACGGCTAGTTGTATCAATGAACCATTGAGGGCCACACAAGTACTAGCTTTGTAAATCCCGATGAGAAGTAAAAATAGTTCAATGTGTTGAACGGCTTATAAAAGAGTTTATAAGCGTAAGGAAAATTAGAAGTATAAATTCTATAAAGGAGAAAATAGTTCAATGTGTTGAACGACTTATAAATGAGTTTATAAGTGTAAAGAAAAATAGAAGTATGACTTCTATGAGAGAAATGTAAATTTTAATTTATGGAAGTGTTCCTAAATTAAAATTTGGCCGAGTGAATAATGTATTTGAAAATTGTGATTTTCATAAACATTATTATGGACTAAATTAAATTAATTCAAGTGTTGAATTAATTAAACACTAGTGGACCTAGTAGAGTCCAAATAATTAAATTAATTCAAGTGTTGAATTAATTAAATAACATTGGGCCTTGTAGAACCCAATTGGAAATAATTATTTAACTAGTGGGCTTGAGTAAAATCAAGAAAGGAGTGCTCATTGGAAAGCTTGAAGATAGTTTCTACCTTTCAAGAGCTTTGTTGTTTGACAACAAAGTTGGAGCCATAATCAATCTCTTGAGATTGATAGGTATAATTCTTTAAAACACCCTATGTATGACATTTTTGTGTGTTTTTGTATTTGTTGCACAAAATGTAGGGGTGGCCGAAATTTTGTATGAAAAAATCGAATTTTTTTTAAACTTCCGTTGCGCTTCCGGTCACCGTAACCGATCACCTTTCAAGTGGTATCCGAGCTATGGTTACGTTTTTGTGTAGCAAATACAATATATATTATGTTGAGATCGATTTCTAACCGCATGAGTGTGTTTTTGCAACAAATCGAGGGCCGTTTTTGGGGAAAATTCGGGCAGCAAGTTGCTGCCCGTGTCGGGTAGCTCGGGCAGCCCGAGGGGCTGCCCGTTTCGGGCAGCTAGGGCAGCCCGAGGGGCTGCCCGAACAGCCCCATCATTTTAAATAAAAAAAATTTTTTGGTAAGTTGGCCGGAATCCGGCGACGGAGCTCCGGCGACGGCGATGACGACTAGGGTTTTCAAAATGTGTTTTGAAATATCAAAGTGTCATGGGCCTTGAATTGTTGGGCCATTGGATGGCTAACATGTTTGTGATTTTAAATGGGCCAAAATGTTTTTGGTGAAAAATAAGTTTTTGGGCCCTTAAGTTTAAAATTACAAAAGTTGCAAATTTTTCTCATGAAATAAATAATTTAAGTTGGACTTTAATTATTTATAGTAAATGGTGATTTACAAGAAATTCGGTTATAAATAAATTAATTTGAAAGTAGACAAAGGTGTTTGTATACTTTGTTAATTTAGTTTATAATCGTGGCGGTTAGTGATTGGATCAAGATATATAATATTGGATCAATTAATTATTGTGATAATTAATTGATGGTGTATGATATGTGATATTATGCATGAAGGATGATCAAAAGCCCAAGCCCAATTTGCTAGGTGTATGCTAGGATATTTTGTGTTGAATGATTGTAATAATTATCAATTTATAAAGTGGGCTTGGTTTATGGCCCGTTCCCACCCCATGAGATGTATCCCTATGTGCCATGGATATTTATTTGTAAATATTAGTATAGTGGATGATCAAGATTGGAAGATGGTGGCCATGATGATTATGAAGATCGAAGACATGTAAATATTGGAAGCTTATGTAAATGTTGCATTTGCATCCCGTGCATTTACCCTAGGATTGGACCTAGGTCCGTGTTTAGCTCACACGGACCATTAGTATTGGGGCGATTGATCATCCTTGTTTGTTTACTGTTTATAATATATGCATGATATGTTATAAATAATGAGTATGTGCGTTATTATTATGATAATAACAAAGTTGCATGAATCCGGCAAACATACGATCAAACATGGCGAGCTTTTAAAATAAAATTAATGATGAGACCTTTCAAAATTAAAAAACCCTCATTTTGAATAAGATTCAAAATAAATATCAAGCCCGAAAAGGGGAATTATAAATTTGTTTATAATTTCCTTGTCTTCCATCGACAATGGGTGCATGATGAACGCTACCCGTACTCGGGGCTCGGCTCATATTATTGGGGGAGCCTCGAGTGCCGGAAAGCTGTGACATCCATTGACATAGTGATGTGAACTACGTGGAACTCCCATGATTTCGGCTCATATTATTGAGGGAACTCATGGCGACCGTCCATTAAGGTTCAATATCGATGGGTTAGGCTTGACACGTAAAGATGAACGACGTCATATTATTGGGTCCTAATCAAACGTGAGACAAAGGTTTACGTAGAGGGTTGCATTGTGATGCAATTGGAAACTACCTTTTAGGAATTGTGATTGGCTGATATTATTCGGGATCACAATTCGCTAATTGGACCTTACGTACCTACTGAGGAAAGGAGTTTCCCGTTTTCACTAGAGGGTAGTGAAAGATGTCAAAACAGTGGGAGCAAATATTTATGAAGTAAAAGTCCAAGCTTCATATCTTACTAAATATTTAAAATAGTCATCAACATTTATCTGTTTTTACTTTTCAGTACAAATCGACAATGTCTTCGATGCGCAATTCGATATCTGTAATACTCGACAAACACATATTAACTGGACCTAATTACCTCACTTGGCTAAGAAATTTGAAAATAGTCTTGAATTCGGAAAGGGTAACATATACACTGACTCAGTCGCCCCCTGATGAGGCTCCGACTGACTGCACTCCTGAGGAATTGCAGGCTTACAAGGAATGGTGTGACCATGACTTGATAGCCAGGTGTTATATGCTGACTTCTATGAACGATGAGCTACAGAGGCGTTTTGAGGATGCAAAGAGTGCTGCTGACATTCATTTGCATCTCAAAGAGCTCTTTGGTGAGCAAACACGACCTCTAAGGCATGCTACCGTCAAGGAGCTGATCACTTTGCGCATGCGAGATGGGGCCTCGGTCCATGAGCATGGCCTAAAGGTGATCGGGCTCGTGGACAAGCTCGTTGGCATGGATCTGATCTTGCCTTCGGAGTTGACCACCGACATGTTGCTGTTATCGCTGCCTAGCTCATTTGATCCTTTTGTGGTGAACTTCAACATGAACAAGATGGAACCGACCCTTGAGGAGTTGGTGAACATGCTTGTTACGTTTGAATCCACCATCAAGAAAGAGAAGTTGGTTCTTTATGTGGGTTCTTCATCTGGTACGAAGATTGATCCACATGGGAAGGGAAAGAAGAGTTCTTTCCAACGTCCCGAGAAGAACGTGCCCTTGTTGAGGCAATCTCCGAATCCCGTTGTGGCAGCCAGACCAGTTAAGGCTTACAAGACTGGTGATGTTTGTCATCACTGCAAGAAGCCTGGACATTGGAAGCGAAATTGCAAGGAATATCTGGCCCAGAAGTGTTCTGGAAACGGTATGTTCTAAATTTAAGTAAACATTTCAATTAACTCTACTTCTTGGGTATTAGATACCGGTTGTGACTCACATCTCTGTAATGGGTTACAGGTGATGGGAAGAAGTAGGAAGCTTAAGGAAGGTGTGACCTTCTTGAGGATGGGCAATGGAGCAAGAGTTGCTGCCAAGGCTATTGAGGATGTTTACTTATTTATTGAACAAAAGTTTAAGTTAATTTTATGAGATATTTTGTTTGTACCTAATTTTGTAAAAACATTGTTTCCATTTCTATGGTGATAAAGATGGATATTCTTGTTTATTTAGCAAAGGTGTTTGCAACATTTACAAGAATGAATGTTTAATTGGTACTTGAGAACTTGAAAACAATCTCTATAACTTAAAATTGAAAGATATTCCTTTAAATGTCCATTCAAAGGCAGACACCATATGAGAGATGGATGGGTAAGCCTCCCAAATATTCTTGTCTTAGAATATGGGAGCCCTGCTTATGTGAAGCAGGTAAGTGGGAGATAAATTGGATTGTTGATCCATTTTATGTTACTTTGTGGGATATCCAAGGAATTAAGTTGGATATTATTTCTATCATCCCCAAGAAACAAAGGTGTTTGTTTCTAGGAATGCAACCTTTTTTGGAAAGGGATTTTCTATTGGATAGAAAAGGCAGATGATAGAACTCGAAGAGGTTCGAGAGAAACCCACAATTATAGAACCCACACCCGATGAGCCAAGAGAGGAGATACAAGCTCCTAGCAGATACGAGAAAGTCTCGAGACCACCTATGAGGTATGGTCAGCTTCTTGAAGAAGGCCATGATGAGCCTAACCATGGATGTGATCCAAGGACCTTCAAGGAAGCGTTATCTGATGCCGATTCATCCAAGTGGCTTGAAGCAATGGAATCTGAGTTGAATTCCATGCATTCGAACCGAGTGTAGGATCTTGTGGATCCAACTGAGGGAACTGTTCCCATAGGGACTTGGGGCGGATGGGAAGGTATTGACCTTCAAGGCGCGATTGGTGGCAAAAGGATGTACTCAAAGACAAGGAGTTGACTTTGAGGAAACCATTTCCCAGTCGCAATGTTCAAGTCCATAAGGATTTTGCTAGCCATAGCTGCATGGTATGACTATGAGATATGACAGATGGATGTTAAGACAGTCTTTCTTAATGGGGATTTTAAGAAAGTGATTTACATGTCTCAACCTGAATGGTTTACATCTATCGGAAGTGAGCATATCGTATGCAAACTTCAAAGATCTATTTATGATCTAAAGCAGGCATCAAGGAGTTGGAACCTTAGATTCGATAGTACAATCAAAGAGTTTGATTTACTAAGAATCATGAGGGACCCTGTGTGTATAAGAAGGTCAGTGGGAGTGTTGTGACATTCCTGGTGTTATATGTTGATGACATTCTACTCATTGGGAATGATGTAGGAATGTTGCAATCAGCTGAGATATGGTTAGCGAGTAAGTTCTCGATGCAGGACTTGGGTGAAGCATCTTTTGTATTGGGATACATATCTATAGAGATAGATCGAAAAGATGGCTTGGTCTCACCTAGTCCACATACATAATACCATCGTGAAGCGGTTCTCGATGGATGCGTCCTTGAGAGGACATCTACCAATGTGTCATGGCGTGTCCCTATCCAAGTCTGTCTCCTGAGACTGATGCAGAGATAGTGACGATGACACGCATTCCGTATGCTTCGGCAATTGGTAACATCATGTATGGGATGATATCTACACGTCCTGACGTGGC
This sequence comes from Primulina eburnea, assembly GCF_022965805.1. NCBI lineage: Eukaryota > Viridiplantae > Streptophyta > Magnoliopsida > Lamiales > Gesneriaceae > Primulina > Primulina eburnea. Next base: position 42,362,508 of record NC_133103.1, on the reverse strand, counting down.
GTTTTCACTATGTGTAGTGAAAAGATATCAATCGAACCCCGGTCTTCCACAACTAGAAAGCTGTGAAAGACATCCTCAAGTTGTGAGAAGGACCAATAAGTTGTTCTTGGTTTATGGGGTAGAGAACTGAAATTGGAAGGCTATACCGACTCTAGCTTCCAAAGCGATATCGATAACTCGAAGTCAACCTCTAGTTTCGTATTCATGCTCAACGGTGCTGCTGTCTCTTGGAAGAGTTCCAAGCAAGACAATATTACGGATTCCAGCACAGAGGCCGAATACATTGCTGCATCAGATGCAGCAAGAGAGGCTGTTTGGATAAGGAATTTCGTCCAAGAGTTGGACGTCATTCCTAATGGAATTGCTCCTATCCCGGTGTTGTGTGACAACACGGGAGCTATAGCTCAAGCAAAGGAGCCAAGGTCTCATCAGAAATCCAAACTAGTATTGAGAAAGTACCACATCCTCGGAGAGATTGTGGAAAGAAGAGTAGTGTCTATTGACAAAGTCGGCTCCACAGATTATGTTGTTGATCCACTAGCTAAGCCTTTACCTGGACCATTATTCGACAAGCATCGCGAATCAATGGGTTTTAAGCATATGGGTAGTTGGCTCTAGTGCAAGTGGGAGATTGTTAGAGTAGGTGCCCGTCGAGCCAAGTGTTGGCCGAGTGTTCACAATGAAACTCTATGTATAAGCAGTCTTTATTTTAATAATATTTGAAATTATTACTTTGGCAAATCTTTATCTGTATACCCATGCTAGCTGCATAGATAAAGCCCTTGAATATACAAATAGTAGAAAGAATATGAGATGCTCATATGATGAGTATCATGAAACTCATATTTGTAATACTGTATATTCTAAACGGTTCCTAGTCGATTCAGCCGCCACTAAGAAGGATATAGGCCGCTCGAGTTAGAGACTAGTATCTGCGATGTGAGTACCATGTTTCATTGGTAGGGGACATTGTGATGTCCGAACATGCAGATAGGTGCTCCTGGTAGAGTGCACTGAACAACCCTCCATAAAAGGACTTTCCAAGTGGTTCTCACTTATCGAGTGGAAAAGTCCTGGTTTATGGTTGTACAGAATTAGTCCTTATGACCCGGGACAACATTGAGACTCTATGTGCTAGAATTACACTTTGACTTGTTTACCGACTCTCATGGGGTCATCAGGTGGCAAGGTTGGGTGTTCTGTCGAAACACATAGGAGTCGATGCATTGTAGTCGGGGATTCACCGCTTACCTTCGGGTATGGATATCCTATGTGTTATCATGTGTATGTAGATCGAAATCTCTGGCCAGAGTATGGTTGTAATTATGAAAGGTGTTTCATAGATTGCACCATCGATGCAACTACGACATGACACATAGTATCGATTCATTGACAACTCTCGATAAACCAATGGTTGTCGAATCGATCGGGATATATGAGTTGAAGGGACCGTACTGTACGCTAACCATAATTGAATGGTTCTTGCAGGCACTATCATGTGATACCTAGGGAATCACGTAAGCGATGCTGCTAGGCGTTTAACGTGATTGGTTGGGTACTATCAGACTTGAGTTCTGACGTTCTTACTATCAAGGAGTTGATAAGTAAGAATGGAGCAATTGGGGTATGCTCGAATAAGGACATGTTTAGTCCGAATCACATGGAGATGTGAACCCACGGCTAGTTGTATCAATGAACCATTGAGGGCCACACAAGTACTAGCTTTGTAAATCCCGATGAGAAGTAAAAATAGTTCAATGTGTTGAACGGCTTATAAAGGAGTTTATAAGCGTAAGGAAAATTAGAAGTATGACTTCTATAAAGGAGAAAATAGTTCAATGTGTTGAACGACTTATAAATGAGTTTATAAGTGTAAAGAAAAATAGAAGTATGACTTCTATGAGAGAAATGTAAATTTTAATTTATGGAAGTGTTCCTAAATTAAAATTTGGCCGAGTGAATAATGTATTTGAAAATTGTGATTTTCATAAACATTATTATGGACTAAATTAAATTAATTCAAGTGTTGAATTAATTAAACACTAGTGGACCTAGTAGAGTCCAAATAATTAAATTAATTCAAGTGTTGAATTAATTAAATAACATTGGGCCTTGTAGAACCCAATTGGAAATAATTATTTAACTAGTGGGCTTGAGTAAAATCAAGAAAGGAGTGCTCATTGGAAAGCTTGAAGATAGTTTCTACCTTTCAAGAGCTTTGTTGTTTGACAACAAAGTTGGAGCCATAATCAATCTCTTGAGATTGATAGGTATAATTCTTTAAAACACCCTATGTATGACATTTTTGTGTGTTTTTGTATTTGTTGCACAAAATGTAGGGGTGGCCGAAATTTTGTATGAAAAAATCGAATTTTTTTTAAACTTCCGTTGCGCTTCCGGTCACCGTAACCGATCACCTTTCACAAAGTTCTATTGACAACTTCAGTTTTTCCATCCGTTTGAGGATGACAAGTAGTAGAAAACAACAATTTTGTGCCAAGTATAGCCCATAAAGTATTCCAAAAGTAACTCAAGAGTTTAACATCGCGACCAGAAACAATAGTCCTAGGCATTCCATGCAACCTAGCGACTTCTCTAAAGAACAAATCCGCAATGTTTGAAGCATCATCGGTTTTATGACAAGCTATAAAATGTGTCATCTTATAGAATCTATCCACAAAAACAAAAATAGAATCACTCCCCTTCTTAGTCCTCGGCAACCCCAAAATAAAGTCCATCGAAATGTCAATCCAAGTTCTTTTTAAGAATAGCACGCAAAAGTGTTCCCAAAGTTCTATTGACAACTTCAGTTTGTCCATCCGTTTGAGGATGACAAGTAGTAGAAAACAACAATTTTGTGCCAAGTTTAGCCCATAAAGTATTCCAAAAGTAACTCAAGAATTTAACATCGCGACAAGAAACAATAGTCCTAGGAATTCCATGCAACCTAGCGACTTCTCTAATGAACAAATCCGCAATGTTTGAAGCATCATCGGTTTTATGACAAGCTATAAAATGTGTCATCTTAGTGAATCTATCCACAAAAACAAAAATAGAATCACTCCCCTTCTTAGTCCTCGGCAACCCCAAAATAAAGTCCATCGAAATGTCAATCCAAGTTCTTTTTAAGAATAGCACGCAAAAGTGTTCCCAAAGTTCTATTGACAACTTCAGTTTGTCCATCCGTTTGAGGATGACAAGTAGTAGAAAACAAGAAATTTTGTGCCAAGTTTAGCCCATAAAGTATTCCAAAAGTAACTCAAGAATTTAACATCGCGACCAGAAACAATAGTGCTAGGCATTCAATGCAACCTAGCGACTTCTCTAAAGAACAAATCCGCAATGTTTGAAGCATCATCGGTTTTATGACAAGCTATAAAATGTGTCATCTTAGAGAATCTATCCACAACAACAAAAATAGAATCCCTCTCCTTCTTAGTCCTAGGCAACCCCAAAATAAAGTCCATAGAAATGTCAATCCAAGTTCTTTTTAAGAATAGCACGCAAAAGTGTTCCCAAAGTTCTATTGACAACTTCAGTTTGTCCATCCGTTTGAGGATGACAAGTAGTAGAAAACAATAATTTTGTGCCAAGTTTAGCCCATAAAGTATTCCAAAAGTAACTCAAAAATTTAACATCGCGACCAGAAACAATAGTCCTAGGAATGCCATGCAACCTAACGACTTCTCTAAAGAAAAAATCCGCAATGTTGGAAGCATCATCGGTTTTATAACAAGCTATAAAATGTGCCATCTTAGAGAATCTATCCACAACAACAAAAATAGAATCCATCCCCTTCTTAGTCCTAGGCAACCCCAAAATAAAGTCCATAGAAATGTCAATCCAAGTTCTTTTTAAGAATAGCACGCAAAAGTGTTCCCAAAGTTCTATTGACAACTTCAGTTTGTCCATCCGTTTGAGGATGACAAGTAGTAGAAAACAACAATTTTGTGCCAAGTTTAGCCCATAAAGTATTCCAAAAGTAACTCAAGAATTTAACATCGCGACCAGAAACAATAGTGCTAGGCATTCAATGCAACCTAGCGACTTCTCTAAAGAACAAATCCGCAATGTTTGAAGCATCATCGGTTTTATGACAAGCTATAAAATGTGTCATCTTAGAGAATCTATCCACAACAACAAAAATAGAATCCCTCTCCTTCTTAGTCCTAGGCAACCCCAAAATAAAGTCCATAGAAATGTCAATCCAAGTTCTTTTTAAGAATAGCACGCAAAAGTGTTCCCAAAGTTCTATTGACAACTTCAGTTTGTCCATCCGTTTGAGGATGACAAGTAGTAGAAAACAATAATTTTGTGCCAAGTTTAGCCCATAAAGTATTCCAAAAGTAACTCAAAAATTTAACATCGCGACCAGAAACAATAGTCCTAGGAATGCCATGCAACCTAACGACTTCTCTAAAGAAAAAATCCGCAATGTTTGAAGCATCATCGGTTTTATAACAAGGTATAAAATGTGCCATCTTAGAGAATCTATCCACAACAACAAAAATAGAATCCATCCCCTTCTTAGTCCTAGGCAACCCCAAAATAAAGTCCATAGAAATGTCAATCCAAGTTCTTTTTAAGAATAGCACGCAAAAGTGTTCCCAAAGTTCTATTGACAACTTCAGTTTTTCCATCCGTTTGAGGATGACAAGTAGTAGAAAACAACAATTTTGTGCCAAGTATAGCCCATAAAGTATTCCAAAAGTAACTCAAGAGTTTAACATCGCGACCAGAAACAATAGTCCTAGGCATTCCATGCAACCTAGCGACTTCTCTAAAGAACAAATCCGCAATGTTTGAAGCATCATCGGTTTTATGACAAGCTATAAAATGTGTCATCTTAGAGAATCTATCCACAAAAACAAAAATAGAATCACTCCCCTTCTTAGTCCTCGGCAACCCCAAAATAAAGTCCATAGAAATGTCAATCCAAGTTCTTTTTAAGAATAGCACGCAAAAGTGTTCCCAAAGTTCTATTGACAACTTCAGTTTGTCCATCCGTTTGAGGATGACAAGTAGTAGAAAACAACAATTTTGTGCCAAGTTTAGCCCATAAAGTATTCCAAAAGTAACTCAAGAATTTAACATCGCGACCAGAAACAATAGTCCTAGGCATTCCATGCAACCTAGCGACTTCTCTAAAGAACAAATCCGTAATGTTTGAAGCATCATCGGTTTTATGACAAGCTATAAAATGTGCAATCTTAGAGAATCTATCCACAACAACAAAAATAGAATCCCTCCCCTTCTTAGTCCTAGGCAACCCCAAAATAAAGTCCATAGAAATGTCAATCCAAGTTCTTTTTAAGAATAGCACGCAAAAGTGTTCCCATAGTTCTACTGACAACTTCAGTTTGTCCATCCGTTTGAGGATGACAAGTAGTAGAAAACAACAATTTTGTGCCAAGTTTAGCCCATAAAGTATTCCAAAAGTAACTCAAGAATTTAACATCGCGACCAGAAACAATAATCCTAGGAATTCCATGCAACCTAGCGACTTCTCTAAAGAACAAATCCCCAATGTTTGAAGCATCATCGGTTTTATGACAAGCTATAAAATGTGCAATCTTAGAGAATCTACCCACATCAACAAAAATAGAATCCCTCCCCTTCTTAGTCCTAGGCAACCCCAAAATAAAGTGCATAGAAATGTCAATCCAAGTTCTTTTTAAGAATAGCACGCAAAAGTGTTCCCAAAGTTCTATTGAAAACTTCAGTTTGTCCATACCGTTTGAGGATGACAAGTAGTAGAAAACAACAATTTTTGTGCCAAGTTTAGCCATAAAGTCTTCCAAAAGTAACTCAAGAAATTTAACATCGCGACCAGAAACATAGTCCTAGGCTATGCCATGCAACCTAACGACTTCTCTAAGAGAAAAATTCACAATGTTTGAAGCATCATCGGTTTTATAACAAGCTATAAAATGTGCCATCTTAGAGAATCTATCCACAACACAAAAATAGAATCCATCCCCTTCTTAGTCCTAGGCAACCCCAGAAATAAAGTCCATAGAAATGTCAATCCAAGTTCTTTTTTAAGAATAGCACGCAAAAGTGTTCCCAAGTTCTATTGACAACTTCAGTTTGCCATCCGTTTGAGGATGACAAGTAGTAGAAAACAACAATTTTTGTGCCAAGTTTAGCCCATAAAGTATTCCAAAAGTAACTCAAGAATTTAACATCGCGACCAGAAACAATAGTGCTAGGCATTCAATGCAACCTAGCGACTTCTCTAAAGAACAAATCCGCAATGTTTGAAGCATCATCGGTTTTATGACAAGCTATAAATGTGTCTCTTAGTGAATCTATCCACAAAAACAAAAATAGAATCACTCCCCTTCTTAGTCCTCGGCAACCCCAAAATAAAGTCATCGAAATGTCAATCCAAGTTCTTTTTAAGAATAGCACGCAAAAGTGTTCCCAAAGTTCTATTGACAACTTCAGTTTGTCCATCCGTTTGAGGATGACAAGTAGTAGAAAACAACAATTTTGTGCCAAGTTTAGCCCATAAAGTATTCAAAAATTAACTCAAGAATTTAACATCGCGACCAGAAACAATAGTCCTAAGCATTCCATGCAACCTATCGACTTCTCTAAAGAACAAATCCGCAATGTTTGAAGCATCATCGGTTTTATGACAAGCTATAAAATGTGCAGTCTTAGAGAATCTATCCACAACAACAAAAATAGAATCCCTCCCCTTCTTAGTCCTAGGCAACCCCAAAATAAAGTCCATAGAAATGTCAATCCAAGTTCTTTTTAAGAATAGCACGCAAAAGTGTTCCCAAAGTTCTATTGACAACTTCAGTTTGTCCATCCGTTTGAGGATGACAAGTAGTAGAAAACAACAATTTTGTGCCAAGTTTAGCCCATAAAGTATTCCAAAAGTAACTCAAGAATTTAACATCGCGACCATAAACAATAGTCCTAAGCATTCCATGCAACCTAGCGACTTCTCTAAAGAACAAATCCGCAATGTTTGAAGCATCATCGGTTTTATGACAAGCTATAAAATGTGCAATCTTAGAGAATCGATCCACAACAACAAAAATAGAATCCCTCCCCTTCTTAGTCCTAGGCAACCCCAAAATAAAGTCCATAGAAATGTCAATCCAAGTTCTTTTTAAGAATAGCACGCAAAAGTGTTCCCAAAGTTCTATTGACAACTTCAGTTTGTCCATCCGTTTGAGGATGACAAGTAGTAGAAAACAACAATTTTGTGCCAAGTTTAGCCCATAAAGTATTCCAAAAGTAAGTCAAGAATTTAACATCGCGACCAAAAACAATAGTCCTAGGCATTCCATGCAACCTAGCGACTTCTCTAAAGAACAAATCCGCAATGTTTGAAGCATAAACAATAGTCCTAAGCATTCCATGCAACCTAGCGACTTCTCTAAAGAACAAATCCGCAATGTTTGAAGCATCATCGGTTTTATGACAAGCTATAAAATGTGCAATCTTAGAGAATCGATCCACAACAACAAAAATAGAATCCCTCCCCTTCTTAGTCCTAGGCAACCCCAAAATAAAGTCCATAGAAATTTCAATCCAAGTTCTTTTTAAGAATAGCACGCAAAAGTGTTCCCAAAGTTCTATTGACAACTTCAGTTTGTCAATCCGTTTGAGGATGACAAGTAGTAGAAAACAACAATTTTGTGCCAAGTTTAGCCCATAAAGTATTCTAAAGTAAGTCAAGAATTTAACATCGCGACCAGAAACAATAGTCCTAGGCATTCCATGCAACCTAGCGACTTCTCTAAAGAACAAATCCGCAATGTTTGAAGCATCATCGATTTTATGACAAGCTATGAAATTTGTCATCTTAGAGAATCTATCCACAAAAACAAAAATAGAATCACTCCCCTTCTTAGTCCTCGGCAACCACAAAATAAAGTCCATCGAAATGTCAATCCAAGTTCTTTTTAAGAATAGCACGCAAAAGTGTTCCCAAAGTTCTATTGACAACTTCAGTTTGTCCATCCGTTTGAGGATGACAAGTAGTAGAAAACAACAATTTTGTTCCAAGTTTAGCCCATAAAGTATTCCAAAAGTAACTCAAGAATTTAACATCGCGACCAGAAACAATAGTCCTAGGAATTCCATGCAACCTAGCGACTTCTCTAATGAACAAATCCGCAATGTTTGAAGCATCATCGGTTTTATGACAAGCTATAAAATGTGTCATCTTAGTAGAATCTATCCACAAAAACAAAAATAGAATCACTCCCCTTCTTAGTCCTCGGCAACCCCAAAATAAAGTCCATCGAAATGTCAATCCAAGTTCTTTTTAAGAATAGCACGCAAAAGTGTTCCCAAAGTTCTATTGACAACTTCAGTTTGTCCATCCGTTTGAGGATGACAAGTAGTAGAAAACAACAATTTTGTGCCAAGTTTAGCCCATAAAGTATTCCAAAAGTAACTCAAGAATTTAACATCGCGACCAGAAACAATAGTCCTAGGCATTCCATGCAACCTAGCGACTTCTCTAAAGAACAAATCCGCAATGTTGGAAGAATCATCGGTTTTATGACAAGCTATAAAATGTGTCATCTTAGAGAATCTATCCACAAAAACAAAAATAGAATCACTCCCCTTCTTAGTCCTCGGCAACCCCAAAATAAAGTCCATCGAAATGCCAATCCAAGTTCTTTTTAAGAATATCACGCAAAACTGTTCCCAAAGTTTTATTGAAAACTTCAGTTTGTCCATCCGTTTAAGGATGACAAGTAGTAGAAAACAATAATTTTGTGCCAAGTTTAGGCCATAAAGTCTTCCAAAAGTAACTCAAGAATTTAACATCGCGACTAGAAACAATAGTCCTAAGCATTCCATGCAACCTAGCGACTTCTCTAAAGAACAAATCCGCAATGTTTGAAGCATCATCGGTTTTATGACAAGCTATAAAATATGCAATCTTAGAGAATCGATCCACAACAACAAAAATAGAATCCCTCCCCTTCTTAGTCCTAGGCAACCCCAAAATAAAGTCCATAGAAATGTCAATCCAAGTTCTTTTTAAGAATAGCACGCAAAAGTGTTCCCAAAGTTCTATTGACAACTTCAGTTTGTCCATCCGTTTGAGGATGACAAGTAGTAGAAAACAACAATTTTGTGCCAAGTTTAGCCCATAAAGTATTCAAAAGTAACTCAAGAATTTAACATCGCGACCAGAAACAATAGTCCTAGGCATTCCATGCAACCTAGCGACTTCTCTAAAGAACAAATCCGCAATGTTGGAAGCATCATCGGTTTTATGACAAGCTATAAAATGTGTCATCTTAGAGAATCTATCCACAAAAACAAAAATAGAATCACTCCCCTTCTTTGTCCTCGGCAACCCCAAAATAAAGTCCATCGAAATGTCAATCCAAGTTCTTTTTAAGAATAGCACGCAAAACTGTTCCCAAAGTTCTATTGAAAACTTCAGTTTGTCCATCCGTTTGAGGATGACAAGTAGTAGAAAACAATAATTTTGTGCCAAGTTTAGCCCATAAAGTCTTCCAAAAGTAACTCAAGAATTTAACATCGCGACCAGAAACAATAGTCCTTGGCATGCCATGCAACCTAACGACTTCTCTAAAGAAAAAATCCGCAATGTTTGAAGCATCATCGGTTTTATAACAAGGTATAAAATGTGCCTTCTTAGAGAATCTATCCACAACAACAAAAATAGAATCCATCCCCTTCTTAGTCCTAGGCAACCCCAAAATAAAGTTCATAGAAATGTCAATCCAAGTTCTTTTTAAGAATAGCACGCAAAAGTGTTCCCAAAGTGTTAGAGTAGGTGCCCGTCGAGCCAAGTGTTGGCCGAGTGTTCACAATGAAACTCTATGTATAAGCAGTCTTTATTTTAATAATATTTGAAATTATTACTTTGGCAAATCTTTATCTGTATACCCATGCTAGCTGCATAGATAAAGCCCTTGAATATACAAATAGTAGAAAGAATATGAGATGCTCATATGATGAGTATCATGAAACTCATATTTGTAATACTGTATATTCTAAACGGTTCCTAGTCGATTCAGCCGCCACTAAGAAGGATATAGGCCGCTCGAGTTAGAGACTAGTATCTGCGATGTGAGTACCATGTTTCATTGGTAGGGGACATTGTGATGTCCGAACATGCAGATAGGTGCTCCTGGTAGAGTGCACTGAACAACCCTCCATAAAAGGACTTTCCAAGTGGTTCTCACTTATCGAGTGGAAAAGTCCTGGTTTATGGTTGTACAGAATTAGTCCTTATGACCCGGGACAACATTGAGACTCTATGTGCTAGAATTACACTTTGACTTGTTTACCGACTCTCATGGGGTCATCAGGTGGCAAGGTTGGGTGTTCTGTCGAAACACATAGGAGTCGATGCATTGTAGTCGGGGATTCACCGCTTACCTTCGGGTATGGATATCCTATGTGTTATCATGTGTATGTAGATCGAAATCTCTGGCCAGAGTATGGTTGTAATTATGAAAGGTGTTTCATAGATTGCACCATCGATGCAACTACGACATGACACATAGTATCGATTCATTGACAACTCTCGATAAACCAATGGTTGTCGAATCGATCGGGATATATGAGTTGAAGGGACCGTACTGTACGCTAACCATAATTGAATGGTTCTTGCAGGCACTATCATGTGATACCTAGGGAATCACGTAAGCGATGCTGCTAGGCGTTTAACGTGATTGGTTGGGTACTATCAGACTTGAGTTCTGACGTTCTTACTATCAAGGAGTTGATAAGTAAGAATGGAGCAATTGGGGTATGCTCGAATAAGGACATGTTTAGTCCGAATCACATGGAGATGTGAACCCACGGCTAGTTGTATCAATGAACCATTGAGGGCCACACAAGTACTAGCTTTGTAAATCCCGATGAGAAGTAAAAATAGTTCAATGTGTTGAACGGCTTATAAAGGAGTTTATAAGCGTAAGGAAAATTAGAAGTATGACTTCTATAAAGGAGAAAATAGTTCAATGTGTTGAACGACTTATAAATGAGTTTATAAGTGTAAAGAAAAATAGAAGTATGACTTCTATGAGAGAAATGTAAATTTTAATTTATGGAAGTGTTCCTAAATTAAAATTTGGCCGAGTGAATAATGTATTTGAAAATTGTGATTTTCATAAACATTATTATGGACTAAATTAAATTAATTCAAGTGTTGAATTAATTAAACACTAGTGGACCTAGTAGAGTCCAAATAATTAAATTAATTCAAGTGTTGAATTAATTAAATAACATTGGGCCTTGTAGAACCCAATTGGAAATAATTATTTAACTAGTGGGCTTGAGTAAAATCAAGAAAGGAGTGCTCATTGGAAAGCTTGAAGATAGTTTCTACCTTTCAAGAGCTTTGTTGTTTGACAACAAAGTTGGAGCCATAATCAATCTCTTGAGATTGATAGGTATAATTCTTTAAAACACCCTATGTATGACATTTTTGTGTGTTTTTGTATTTGTTGCACAAAATGTAGGGGTGGCCGAAATTTTGTATGAAAAAATCGAATTTTTTTTAAACTTCCGTTGCGCTTCCGGTCACCGTAACCGATCACCTTTCAAGTGGTATCCGAGCTATGGTTACGTTTTTGTGTAGCAAATACAATATATATTATGTTGAGATCGATTTCTAACCGCATGAGTGTGTTTTTGCAACAAATCGAGGGCCGTTTTTGGGGAAAATTCGGGCAGCAAGTTGCTGCCCTTGTCGGGTAGCTCGGGCAGCCCGAGGGGCTGCCTGTTTCGGGCAGCTAGGGCAGCCCGAGGGGCTGCCCGAACAGCCCCATCATTTTAAATAAAAAAAATTTTTTGGTAAGTTGGCCGGAATCCGGCGACGGAGCTCCGGCGACGGCGATGACGACTAGGGTTTTCAAAATGTGTTTTGAAATATCAAAGTGTCATGGGCCTTGAATTGTTGGGCCATTGGATGGCTAACATGTTTGTGATTTTAAATGGGCCAAAATGTTTTTGGTGAAAAATAAGTTTTTGGGCCCTTAAGTTTAAAATTACAAAAGTTGCAAATTTTTCTCATGAAATAAATAATTTAAGTTGGACTTTAATTATTTATAGTAAATGGTGATTTACAAGAAATTCGGTTATAAATAAATTAATTTGAAAGTAGACAAAGGTGTTTGTATACTTTGTTAATTTAGTTTATAATCGTGGCGGTTAGTGATTGGATCAAGATATATAATATTGGATCAATTAATTATTGTGATAATTAATTGATGGTGTATGATATGTGATATTATGCATGAAGGATGATCAAAAGCCCAAGCCCAATTTGCTAGGTGTATGCTAGGATATTTTGTGTTGAATGATTGTAATAATTATCAATTTATAAAGTGGGCTTGGTTTATGGCCCGTTCCCACCCCATGAGATGTATCCCTATGTGCCATGGATATTTATTTGTAAATATTAGTATAGTGGATGATCAAGATTGGAAGATGGTGGCCATGATGATTATGAAGATCGAAGACATGTAAATATTGGAAGCTTATGTAAATGTTGCATTTGCATCCCGTGCATTTACCCTAGGATTGGACCTAGGTCCGTGTTTAGCTCACACGGACCATTAGTATTGGGGCGATTGATCATCCTTGTTTGTTTACTGTTTATAATATATGCATGATATGTTATAAATAATGAGTATGTGCGTTATTATTATGATAATAACAAAGTTGCATGAATCCGGCAAACATACGATCAAACATGGCGAGCTTTTAAAATAAAATTAATGATGAGACCTTTCAAAATTAAAAAACCCTCATTTTGAATAAGATTCAAAATAAATATCAAGCCCGAAAAGGGGAATTATAAATTTGTTTATAATTTCCTTGTCTTCCATCGACAATGGGTGCATGATGAACGCTACCCGTACTCGGGGCTCGGCTCATATTATTGGGGGAGCCTCGAGTGCCGGAAAGCTGTGACATCCATTGACATAGTGATGTGAACTACGTGGAACTCCCATGATTTCGGCTCATATTATTGAGGGAACTCATGGCGACCGTCCATTAAGGTTCAATATCGATGGGTTAGGCTTGACACGTAAAGATGAACGACGTCATATTATTGGGTCCTAATCAAACGTGAGACAAAGGTTTACGTAGAGGGTTGCATTGTGATGCAATTGGAAACTACCTTTTAGGAATTGTGATTGGCTGATATTATTCGGGATCACAATTCGCTAATTGGACCTTACGTACCTACTGAGGAAAGGAGTTTCCCGTTTTCACTAGAGGGTAGTGAAAGATGTCAAAACAGTGGGAGCAAATATTTATGAAGTAAAAGTCCAAGCTTCATATCTTACTAAATATTTAAAATAGTCATCAACATTTATCTGTTTTTACTTTTCAGTACAAATAGACAATGTCTTCGATGCGCAATTCGATATCTGTAATACTCGACAAACACATATTAACTGGACCTAATTACCTCACTTGGCTAAGAAATTTGAAAATAGTCTTGAATTCGGAAAGGGTAACATATACACTGACTCAGTCGCCCCCTGATGAGGCTCCGACTGACTGCACTCCTGAGGAATTGCAGGCTTACAAGGAATGGTGTGACCATGACTTGATAGCCAGGTGTTATATGCTGACTTCTATGAACGATGAGCTACAGAGGCGTTTTGAGGATGCAAAGAGTGCTGCTGACATTCATTTGCATCTCAAAGAGCTCTTTGGTGAGCAAACACGACCTCTAAGGCATGCTACCGTCAAGGAGCTGATCACTTTGCGCATGCGAGATGGGGCCTCGGTCCATGAGCATGGCCTAAAGGTGATCGGGCTCGTGGACAAGCTCGTTGGCATGGATCTGATCTTGCCTTCGGAGTTGACCACCGACATGTTGCTGTTATCGCTGCCTAGCTCATTTGATCCTTTTGTGGTGAACTTCAACATGAACAAGATGGAACCGACCCTTGAGGAGTTGGTGAACATGCTTGTTACGTTTGAATCCACCATCAAGAAAGAGAAGTTGGTTCTTTATGTGGGTTCTTCATCTGGTACGAAGATTGATCCACATGGGAAGGGAAAGAAGAGTTCTTTCCAACGTCCCGAGAAGAACGTGCCCTTGTTGAGGCAATCTCCGAATCCCGTTGTGGCAGCCAGACCAGTTAAGGCTTACAAGACTGGTGATGTTTGTCATCACTGCAAGAAGCCTGGACATTGGAAGCGAAATTGCAAGGAATATCTGGCCCAGAAGTGTTCTGGAAACGGTATGTTCTAAATTTAAGTAAACATTTCAATTAACTCTACTTCTTGGGTATTAGATACCGGTTGTGACTCACATCTCTGTAATGGGTTACAGGTGATGGGAAGAAGTAGGAAGCTTAAGGAAGGTGTGACCTTCTTGAGGATGGGCAATGGAGCAAGAGTTGCTGCCAAGGCTATTGAGGATGTTTACTTATTTATTGAACAAAAGTTTAAGTTAATTTTATGAGATATTTTGTTTGTACCTAATTTTGTAAAAACATTGTTTCCATTTCTATGGTGATAAAGATGGATATTCTTGTTTATTTAGCAAAGGTGTTTGCAACATTTACAAGAATGAATGTTTAATTGGTACTTGAGAACTTGAAAACAATCTCTATAACTTAAAATTGAAAGATATTCCTTTAAATGTCCATTCAAAGGCAGACACCATATGAGATATGGATGGGTAAGCCTCCCAAATATTCTTGTCTTAGAATATGGGAGCCCTGCTTATGTGAAGCAGGTAAGTGGGAGATAAATTGGATTGTTGATCCATTTTATGTTACTTTGTGGGATATCCAAGGAATTAAGTTGGATATTATTTCTATCATCCCCAAGAAACAAAGGTGTTTGTTTCTAGGAATGCAACCTTTTTTGGAAAGGGATTTTCTATTGGATAGAAAAGGCAGATGATAGAACTCGAAGAGGTTCGAGAGAAACCCACAATTATAGAACCCACACCCGATGAGCCAAGAGAGGAGATACAAGCTCCTAGCAGATACGAGAAAGTCTCGAGACCACCTATGAGGTATGGTCAGCTTCTTGAAGAAGGCCATGATGAGCCTAACCATGGATGTGATCCAAGGACCTTCAAGGAAGCGTTATCTGATGCCGATTCATCCAAGTGGCTTGAAGCAATGGAATCTGAGTTGAATTCCATGCATTCGAACCGAGTGTAGGATCTTGTGGATCCAACTGAGGGAACTGTTCCCATAGGGACTTGGGGCGGATGGGAAGGTATTGACCTTCAAGGCGCGATTGGTGGCAAAAGGATGTACTCAAAGACAAGGAGTTGACTTTGAGGAAACCTTTTCCCAGTCGCAATGTTCAAGTCCATAAGGATTTTGCTAGCCATAGCTGCATGGTATGACTATGAGATATGACAGATGGATGTTAAGACAGTCTTTCTTAATGGGGATTTTAAGAAAGTGATTTACATGTCTCAACCTGAATGGTTTACATCTATCGGAAGTGAGCATATCGTATGCAAACTTCAAAGATCTATTTATGATCTAAAGCAGGCATCAAGGAGTTGGAACCTTAGATTCGATAGTACAATCAAAGAGTTTGATTTACTAAGAATCATGAGGGACCCTGTGTGTATAAGAAGGTCAGTGGGAGTGTTGTGACATTCCTGGTGTTATATGTTGATGACATTCTACTCATTGGGAATGATGTAGGAATGTTGCAATCAGCTGAGATATGGTTAGCGAGTAAGTTCTCGATGCAGGACTTGGGTGAAGCATCTTTTGTATTGGGATACATATCTATAGAGATAGATCGAAAAGATGGCTTGGTCTCACCTAGTCCACATACATAATACCATCGTGAAGCGGTTCTCGATGGATGCGTCCTTGAGAGGACATCTACCAATGTGTCATGGCGTGTCCCTATCCAAGTCTGTCTCCTGAGACTGATGCAGAGATAGTGACGATGACACGCATTCCGTATGCTTCGGCAATTGGTAACATCATGTATGGGATGATATCTACACGTCCTGACGTGGCGTTTTCACTATGTGTAGTGAAAAGATATCAATCGAACCCCGGTCTTCCACAACTAGAAAGCTGTGAAAGACATCCTCAAGTTGTGAGAAGGACCAATAAGTTGTTCTTGGTCTATGGGGTAGAGAACTGAAATTGGAAGGCTATACCGACTCTAGCTTCCAAAGCGATATCGATAACTCGAAGTCAACCTCTAGTTTCGTATTCATGCTCAACGGTGCTGCTGTCTCTTGGAAGAGTTCCAAGCAAGACAATATTACGGATTCCAGCACAGAGGCCGAATACATTGCTGCATCAGATGCAGCAAGAGAGGCTGTTTGGATAAGGAATTTCGTCCAAGAGTTGGACGTCATTCCTAATGGAATTGCTCCTATCCCGGTGTTGTGTGACAACACGGGAGCTATAGCTCAAGCAATGGAGCCAAGGTCTCATCAGAAATCCAAACTAGTATTGAGAAAGTACCACATCCTCGGAGAGATTGTGGAAAGAAGAGTAGTGTCTATTGACAAAGTCGGCTCCACAGATTATGTTGTTGATCCACTAGCTAGCCTTTACCTGGACCATTATTCGACAAGCATCGCGAATCAATGGGTTTTAAGCATATGGGTAGTTGGCTCTAGTGCAAGTGGGAGATTGTTAGAGTAGGTGCCCGTCGAGCCAAGTGTTGGCCGAGTGTTCACAATGAAACTCTATGTATAAGCAGTCTTTATTTTAATAATATTTGAAATTATTACTTTGGCAAATCTTTATCTGTATACCCATGCTAGCTGCATAGATAAAGCCCTTGAATATACAAATAGTAGAAAGAATATGAGATGCTCATATGATGAGTATCATGAAACTCATATTTGTAATACTGTATATTCTAAACGGTTCCTAGTCGATTCAGCCGCCACTAAGAAGGATATAGGCCGCTCGAGTTAGAGACTAGTATCTGCGATGTGAGTACCATGTTTCATTGGTAGGGGACATTGTGATGTCCGAACATGCAGATAGGTGCTCCTGGTAGAGTGCACTGAACAACCCTCCATAAAAGGACTTTCCAAGTGGTTCTCACTTATCGAGTGGAAAAGTCCTGGTTTATGGTTGTACAGAATTAGTCCTTATGACCCGGGACAACATTGAGACTCTATGTGCTAGAATTACACTTTGACTTGTTTACCGACTCTCATGGGGTCATCAGGTGGCAAGGTTGGGTGTTCTGTCGAAACACATAGGAGTCGATGCATTGTAGTCGGGGATTCACCGCTTACCTTCGGGTATGGATATCCTATGTGTTATCATGTGTATGTAGATCGAAATCTCTGGCCAGAGTATGGTTGTAATTATGAAAGGTGTTTCATAGATTGCACCATCGATGCAACTACGACATGACACATAGTATCGATTCATTGACAACTCTCGATAAACCAATGGTTGTCGAATCGATCGGGATATATGAGTTGAAGGGACCGTACTGTACGCTAACCATAATTGAATGGTTCTTGCAGGCACTATCATGTGATACCTAGGGAATCACGTAAGCGATGCTGCTAGGCGTTTAACGTGATTGGTTGGGTACTATCAGACTTGAGTTCTGACGTTCTTACTATCAAGGAGTTGATAAGTAAGAATGGAGCAATTGGGGTATGCTCGAATAAGGACATGTTTAGTCCGAATCACATGGAGATGTGAACCCACGGCTAGTTGTATCAATGAACCATTGAGGGCCACACAAGTACTAGCTTTGTAAATCCCGATGAGAAGTAAAAATAGTTCAATGTGTTGAACGGCTTATAAAGGAGTTTATAAGCGTAAGGAAAATTAGAAGTATGACTTCTATAAAGGAGAAAATAGTTCAATGTGTTGAACGACTTATAAATGAGTTTATAAGTGTAAAGAAAAATAGAAGTATGACTTCTATGAGAGAAATGTAAATTTTAATTTATGGAAGTGTTCCTAAATTAAAATTTGGCCGAGTGAATAATGTATTTGAAAATTGTGATTTTCATAAACATTATTATGGACTAAATTAAATTAATTCAAGTGTTGAATTAATTAAACACTAGTGGACCTAGTAGAGTCCAAATAATTAAATTAATTCAAGTGTTGAATTAATTAAATAACATTGGGCCTTGTAGAACCCAATTGGAAATAATTATTTAACTAGTGGGCTTGAGTAAAATCAAGAAAGGAGTGCTCATTGGAAAGCTTGAAGATAGTTTCTACCTTTCAAGAGCTTTGTTGTTTGACAACAAAGTTGGAGCCATAATCAATCTCTTGAGATTGATAGGTATAATTCTTTAAAACACCCTATGTATGACATTTTTGTGTGTTTTTGTATTTGTTGCACAAAATGTAGGGGTGGCCGAAATTTTGTATGAAAAAATCGAATTTTTTTTAAACTTCCGTTGCGCTTCCGGTCACCGTAACCGATCACCTTTCACAAAGTTCTATTGACAACTTCAGTTTTTCCATCCGTTTGAGGATGACAAGTAGTAGAAAACAACAATTTTGTGCCAAGTATAGCCCATAAAGTATTCCAAAAGTAACTCAAGAGTTTAACATCGCGACCAGAAACAATAGTCCTAGGCATTCCATGCAACCTAGCGACTTCTCTAAAGAACAAATCCGCAATGTTTGAAGCATCATCGGTTTTATGACAAGCTATAAAATGTGTCATCTTATAGAATCTATCCACAAAAACAAAAATAGAATCACTCCCCTTCTTAGTCCTCGGCAACCCCAAAATAAAGTCCATCGAAATGTCAATCCAAGTTCTTTTTAAGAATAGCACGCAAAAGTGTTCCCAAAGTTCTATTGACAACTTCAGTTTGTCCATCCGTTTGAGGATGACAAGTAGTAGAAAACAACAATTTTGTGCCAAGTTTAGCCCATAAAGTATTCCAAAAGTAACTCAAGAATTTAACATCGCGACAAGAAACAATAGTCCTAGGAATTCCATGCAACCTAGCGACTTCTCTAATGAACAAATCCGCAATGTTTGAAGCATCATCGGTTTTATGACAAGCTATAAAATGTGTCATCTTAGTGAATCTATCCACAAAAACAAAAATAGAATCACTCCCCTTCTTAGTCCTCGGCAACCCCAAAATAAAGTCCATCGAAATGTCAATCCAAGTTCTTTTTAAGAATAGCACGCAAAAGTGTTCCCAAAGTTCTATTGACAACTTCAGTTTGTCCATCCGTTTGAGGATGACAAGTAGTAGAAAACAAGAAATTTTGTGCCAAGTTTAGCCCATAAAGTATTCCAAAAGTAACTCAAGAATTTAACATCGCGACCAGAAACAATAGTCATAGGCATTCCATGCAACCTAGCGACTTCTCTAAAGAACAAATCCGCAATGTTGGAAGCATCATCGGTTTTATAACAAGCTATAAAATGTGCCATCTTAGAGAATCTATCCACAACAACAAAAATAGAATCCATCCCCTTCTTAGTCCTAGGCAACCCCAAAATAAAGTCCATAGAAATGTCAATCCAAGTTCTTTTTAAGAATAGCACGCAAAAGTGTTCCCAAAGTTCTATTGACAACTTCAGTTTGTCCATCCGTTTGAGGATGACAAGTAGTAGAAAACAACAATTTTGTGCCAAGTTTAGCCCATAAAGTATTCCAAAAGTAACTCAAGAATTTAACATCGCGACCAGAAACAATAGTGCTAGGCATTCAATGCAACCTAGCGACTTCTCTAAAGAACAAATCCGCAATGTTTGAAGCATCATCGGTTTTATGACAAGCTATAAAATGTGTCATCTTAGAGAATCTATCCACAACAACAAAAATAGAATCCCTCTCCTTCTTAGTCCTAGGCAACCCCAAAATAAAGTCCATAGAAATGTCAATCCAAGTTCTTTTTAAGAATAGCACGCAAAAGTGTTCCCAAAGTTCTATTGACAACTTCAGTTTGTCCATCCGTTTGAGGATGACAAGTAGTAGAAAACAATAATTTTGTGCCAAGTTTAGCCCATAAAGTATTCCAAAAGTAACTCAAAAATTTAACATCGCGACCAGAAACAATAGTCCTAGGAATGCCATGCAACCTAACGACTTCTCTAAAGAAAAAATCCGCAATGTTTGAAGCATCATCGGTTTTATAACAAGGTATAAAATGTGCCATCTTAGAGAATCTATCCACAACAACAAAAATAGAATCCATCCCCTTCTTAGTCCTCGGCAACCCCAAAATAAAGTCCATAGAAATGTCAATCCAAGTTCTTTTTAAGAATAGCACGCAAAAGTGTTCCCAAAGTTCTATTGACAACTTCAGTTTTTCCATCCGTTTGAGGATGACAAGTAGTAGAAAACAACAATTTTGTGCCAAGTATAGCCCATAAAGTATTCCAAAAGTAACTCAAGAGTTTAACATCGCGACCAGAAACAATAGTCCTAGGCATTCCATGCAACCTAGCGACTTCTCTAAAGAACAAATCCGCAATGTTTGAAGCATCATCGGTTTTATGACAAGCTATAAAATGTGTCATCTTAGAGAATCTATCCACAAAAACAAAAATAGAATCACTCCCCTTCTTAGTCCTCGGCAACCCCAAAATAAAGTCCATAGAAATGTCAATCCAAGTTCTTTTTAAGAATAGCACGCAAAAGTGTTCCCAAAGTTCTATTGACAACTTCAGTTTGTCCATCCGTTTGAGGATGACAAGTAGTAGAAAACAACAATTTTGTGCCAAGTTTAGCCCATAAAGTATTCCAAAAGTAACTCAAGAATTTAACATCGCGACCAGAAACAATAGTCCTAGGCATTCCATGCAACCTAGCGACTTCTCTAAAGAACAAATCCGTAATGTTTGAAGCATCATCGGTTTTATGACAAGCTATAAAATGTGCAATCTTAGAGAATCTATCCACAACAACAAAAATAGAATCCCTCCCCTTCTTAGTCCTAGGCAACCCCAAAATAAAGTCCATAGAAATGTCAATCCAAGTTCTTTTTAAGAATAGCACGCAAAAGTGTTCCCAAAGTTCTATTGACAACTTCAGTTTTTCCATCCGTTTGAGGATGACAAGTAGTAGAAAACAACAATTTTGTGCCAAGTTTAGCCCATAAAGTATTCCAAAAGTAACTCAAGAGTTTAACATCGCGACCAGAAACAATAGTCCTAGGCATTCCATGCAACCTAGCGACTTCTCTAAAGAACAAATCCGCAATGTTTGAAGCATCATCGGTTTTATGACAAGCTATAAAATGTGTCATCTTAGAGAATCTATCCACAAAAACAAAAATAGAATCACTCCCCTTCTTAGTCCTCGGCAACCCCAAAATAAAGTCCATAGAAATGTCAATCCAAGTTCTTTTTAAGAATAGCACGCAAAAGTGTTCCCAAAGTTCTATTGACAACTTCAGTTTGTCCATCCGTTTGAGGATGACAAGTAGTAGAAAACAACAATTTTGTGCCAAGTTTAGCCCATAAAGTATTCCAAAAGTAACTCAAGAATTTAACATCGCGACCAGAAACAATAGTCCTAGGCATTCCATGCAACCTAGCGACTTCTCTAAAGAACAAATCCGTAATGTTTGAAGCATCATCGGTTTTATGACAAGCTATAAAATGTGCAATCTTAGAGAATCTATCCACAACAACAAAAATAGAATCCCTCCCCTTCTTAGTCCTAGGCAACCCCAAAATAAAGTCCATAGAAATGTCAATCCAAGTTCTTTTTAAGAATAGCACGCAAAAGTGTTCCCATAGTTCTACTGACAACTTCAGTTTGTCCATCCGTTTGAGGATGACAAGTAGTAGAAAACAACAATTTTGTGCCAAGTTTAGCCCATAAAGTATTCCAAAAGTAACTCAAGAATTTAACATCGCGACCAGAAACAATAATCCTAGGAATTCCATGCAACCTAGCGACTTCTCTAAAGAACAAATCCCCAATGTTTGAAGCATCATCGGTTTTATGACAAGCTATAAAATGAGCAATCTTAGAGAATCTATCCACATCAACAAAAATAGAATCCCTCCCCTTCTTAGTCCTAGGCAACCCCAAAATAAAGTGCATAGAAATGTCAATCCAAGTTCTTTTTAAGAATAGCACGCAAAAGTGTTCCCAAAGTTCTATTGAAAACTTCAGTTTGTCCATCCGTTTGAGGATGACAAGTAGTAGAAAACAACAATTTTGCGCCAAGTTTAGCCCATAAAGTCTTCCAAAAGTAACTCAAGAATTTAACATCGCGACCAGAAACAATAGTCCTAGGCATGCCATGCAACCTAGCGACTTCTCTAAAGAAAAAATCCGTAATGTTTGAAGCATCATCGGTTTTATGACAAGCTATAAAATGTGCCATCTTAGAGAATCTATCCACAACAACAAAAATAGAATCCCTCCCCTTCTTAGTCCTAGGCAACCCCAAAATAAAGTCCATAGAAATGTCAATCCAAGTTCTTTTTAAGAATAGCACGCAAAAGTGTTCCCAAAGTTCTATTGACAACTTCAGTTTGTCCATCCGTTTGAGGATGACAAGTAGTAGAAAACAACAATTTTGTGCCAAGTTTAGCCCATAAAGTATTCCAAAAGTAACTCAAGAATTTAACATCGCGACCAGAAACAATAGTCCTAGGCATTCCATGCAACCTAGCGACTTCTCTAAAGAACAAATCCGCAATGTTTGAAGCATCATCGGTTTTATGACAAGCTATAAAATGTGTCATCTTAGAGAATCTATCCACAAAAACAAAAATAGAATCACTCCCCTTCTTAGTCCTCGGCAACCCCAAAATAAAGTCCATAGAAATGTCAATCCAAGTTCTTTTTAAGAATAGCACGCAAAAGTGTTCCCAAAGTTCTATTGACAACTTCAGTTTGTCCATCCGTTTGAGGATGACAAGTAGTAGAAAACAACAATTTTGTGCCAAGTTTAGCCCATAAAGTATTCCAAAAGTAACTCAAGAATTTAACATCGCGACCAGAAACAATAGTCCTAGGCATTCCATGCAACCTAGCGACTTCTCTAAAGAACAAATCCGTAATGTTTGAAGCATCATCGGTTTTATGACAAGCTATAAAATGTGCAATCTTAGAGAATCTATCCACAACAACAAAAATAGAATCCCTCCCCTTCTTAGTCCTAGGCAACCCCAAAATAAAGTCCATAGAAATGTCAATCCAAGTTCTTTTTAAGAATAGCACGCAAAAGTGTTCCCATAGTTCTACTGACAACTTCAGTTTGTCCATCCGTTTGAGGATGACAAGTAGTAGAAAACAACAATTTTGTGCCAAGTTTAGCCCATAAAGTATTCCAAAAGTAACTCAAGAATTTAACATCGCGACCAGAAACAATAATCCTAGGAATTCCATGCAACCTAGCGACTTCTCTAAAGAACAAATCCCCAATGTTTGAAGCATCATCGGTTTTATGACAAGCTATAAAATGAGCAATCTTAGAGAATCTATCCACATCAACAAAAATAGAATCCCTCCCCTTCTTAGTCCTAGGCAACCCCAAAATAAAGTGCATAGAAATGTCAATCCAAGTTCTTTTTAAGAATAGCACGCAAAAGTGTTCCCAAAGTTCTATTGAAAACTTCAGTTTGTCCATCCGTTTGAGGATGACAAGTAGTAGAAAACAACAATTTTGCGCCAAGTTTAGCCCATAAAGTCTTCCAAAAGTAACTCAAGAATTTAACATCGCGACCAGAAACAATAGTCCTAGGCATGCCATGCAACCTAGCGACTTCTCTAAAGAAAAAATTCACAATGTTTGAAGCATCATCGGTTTTATGACAAGCTATAAAATGTGCCATCTTAGAGAATCTATCCACAACAACAAAAATAGAATCCATCCCCTTCTTAGTCCTAGGCAACCCCAAAATAAAGTCCATAGAAATGTCAATCCAAGTTCTTTTTAAGAATAGCACGCAAAAGTGTTCCCAAAGTTCTATTGACAACTTCAGTTTGTCCATCCGTTTGAGGATGACAAGTAGTAGAAAACAACAATTTTGTGCCAAGTTTAGCCCATAAAGTATTCCAAAAGTAACTCAAGAATTTAACATCGCGACCAGAAACAATAGTGCTAGGCATTCAATGCAACCTAGCGACTTCTCTAAAGAACAAATCCGCAATGTTTGAAGCATCATCGGTTTTATGACAAGCTATAAAATGTGTCATCTTAGTGAATCTATCCACAAAAACAAAAATAGAATCACTCCCCTTCTTAGTCCTCGGCAACCCCAAAATAAAGTCCATCGAAATGTCAATCCAAGTTCTTTTTAAGAATAGCACGCAAAAGTGTTCCCAAAGTTCTATTGACAACTTCAGTTTGTCCATCCGTTTGAGGATGACAAGTAGTAGAAAACAAGAAATTTTGTGCCAAGTTTAGCCCATAAAGTATTCCAAAAGTAACTCAAGAATTTAACATCGCGACCAGAAACAATAGTCCTAGGCATTCCATGCAACCTAGCGACTTCTCTAAAGAACAAATCCGTAATGTTTGAAGCATCATCGGTTTTATGACAAGCTATAAAATGTGCAATCTTAGAGAATCTATCCACAACAACAAAAATAGAATCCCTCCCCTTCTTAGTCCTAGGCAACCCCAAAATAAAGTCCATAGAAATGTCAATCCAAGTTCTTTTTAAGAATAGCACGCAAAAGTGTTCCCATAGTTCTACTGACAACTTCAGTTTGTCCATCCGTTTGAGGATGACAAGTAGTAGAAAACAACAATTTTGTGCCAAGTTTAGCCCATAAAGTATTCCAAAAGTAACTCAAGAATTTAACATCGCGACCAGAAACAATAATCCTAGGAATTCCATGCAACCTAGCGACTTCTCTAAAGAACAAATCCCCAATATTTGAAGCATCATCGGTTTTATGACAAGCTATAAAATGAGCAATCTTAGAGAATCTATCCACATCAACAAAAATAGAATCCCTCCCCTTCTTAGTCCTAGGCAACCCCAAAATAAAGTGCATAGAAATGTCAATCCAAGTTCTTTTTAAGAATAGCACGCAAAAGTGTTCCCAAAGTTCTATTGAAAACTTCAGTTTGTCCATCCGTTTGAGGATGACAAGTAGTAGAAAACAACAATTTTGCGCCAAGTTTAGCCCATAAAGTCTTCCAAAAGTAACTCAAGAATTTAACATCGCGACCAGAAACAATAGTCCTAGGCATGCCATGCAACCTAGCGACTTCTCTAAAGAAAAAATTCACAATGTTTGAAGCATCATCGGTTTTATGACAAGCTATAAAATGTGCCATCTTAGAGAATCTATCCACAACAACAAAAATAGAATCCATCCCCTTCTTAGTCCTAGGCAACCCCAAAATAAAGTCCATAGAAATGTCAATCCAAGTTCTTTTTAAGAATAGCACGCAAAAGTGTTCCCAAAGTTCTATTGACAACTTCAGTTTGTCCATCCGTTTGAGGATGACAAGTAGTAGAAAACAACAATTTTGTGCCAAGTTTAGCCCATAAAGTATTCCAAAAGTAACTCAAGAATTTAACATCGCGACCAGAAACAATAGTGCTAGGCATTCAATGCAACCTAGCGACTTCTCTAAAGAACAAATCCGCAATGTTTGAAGCATCATCGGTTTTATGACAAGCTATAAAATGTGTCATCTTAGTGAATCTATCCACAAAAACAAAAATAGAATCACTCCCCTTCTTAGTCCTCGGCAACCCCAAAATAAAGTCCATCGAAATGTCAATCCAAGTTCTTTTTAAGAATAGCACGCAAAAGTGTTCCCAAAGTTCTATTGACAACTTCAGTTTGTCCATCCGTTTGAGGATGACAAGTAGTAGAAAACAAGAAATTTTGTGCCAAGTTTAGCCCATAAAGTATTCCAAAAGTAACTCAAGAATTTAACATCGCGACCAGAAACAATAGTCCTAGGCATTCCATGCAACCTAGCGACTTCTCTAAAGAACAAATCCGCAATGTTGGAAGCATCATCGGTTTTATAACAAGCTATAAAATGTGCCATCTTAGAGAATCTATCCACAACAACAAAAATAGAATCCATCCCCTTCTTAGTCCTAGGCAACCCCAAAATAAAGTCCATAGAAATGTCAATCCAAGTTCTTTTTAAGAATAGCACGCAAAAGTGTTCCCAAAGTTCTATTGACAACTTCAGTTTGTCCATCCGTTTGAGGATGACAAGTAGTAGAAAACAACAATTTTGTGCCAAGTTTAGCCCATAAAGTATTCCAAAAGTAACTCAAGAATTTAACATCGCGACCAGAAACAATAGTGCTAGGCATTCAATGCAACCTAGCGACTTCTCTAAAGAACAAATCCGCAATGTTTGAAGCATCATCGGTTTTATGACAAGCTATAAAATGTGTCATCTTAGAGAATCTATCCACAACAACAAAAATAGAATCCCTCTCCTTCTTAGTCCTAGGCAACCCCAAAATAAAGTCCATAGAAATGTCAATCCAAGTTCTTTTTAAGAATAGCACGCAAAAGTGTTCCCAAAGTTCTATTGACAACTTCAGTTTGTCCATCCGTTTGAGGATGACAAGTAGTAGAAAACAATAATTTTGTGTCAAGTTTAGCCCATAAAGTATTCCAAAAGTAACTCAAAAATTTAACATCGCGACCAGAAACAATAGTCCTAGGCATGCCATGCAACCTAACGACTTCTCTAAAGAAAAAATCTGCAATGTTTGAAGCATCATCGGTTTTATAACAAGCTATAAAATGTGCCATCTTAGAGATTCTATCCACAACAACAATAATAGAATCCATCCCCTTCTTAGTCCTAGGCAACCCCAAAATAAAGTCCATAGAAATGTCAATCCAAGTTCTTTTTAAGAATAGCACGCAAAAGTGTTCCCAAAGTTCTATTGACAACTTCAATTTGTCCATCCGTTTGAGGATGACAAGTAGTAGAAAACAACAATTTTGTGCCATGTTTAGCCCATAAAGTATTCCAAAAGTAACTCAAGAATTTAACATCGCGACCAGAAACAATTGTCCTAGGCATTCCATGCAACCTAGCGACTTCTCTAAAGAACAAATCCGCAATGTTTGAAGCATCATCGGTTTTATGACAAGCTATAAAATGTGTCATCTTAGAGATTCTATCCACAAAAACAAAAATAGAATCACTCCCCTTCTTAGTCCTCGGCAACCCCAAAATAAAGTCCATCGAAATGTCAATCCAAGTTCTTTTTAAGAATAGCACGCAAAAGTGTTCCCAAAGTTCTATTGAAAACTTCAGTTTGTCCATCCGTTTGAGGATGACAAGTAGTAGAAAACAACAATTTTGTGCCAAGTTTAGCCCATAAAGTCTTCCAAAAGTAACTCAAGAATTTAACATCGCGACCAGAAAAAATAGTCCTAGGCATGCCATGCAACCTAACGACTTCTCTAAAGAAAAAATCCGCAATGTTTGAAGCATCATCGGTTTTATAACAAGCTATAAAATGTGCCATCTTAGAGAATCTATTCACAACAACAAAAATAGAATCCATCCCCTTCTTAGTCCTAGGCAACCCCAAAATAAAGTCCATAGAAATGTCAATCCAAGTTCTTTTTAAGAATAGCACGCAAAAGTGTTCCCATAGTTCTACTGACAACTTCAGTTTGTCCATCCGTTTGAGGATGACAAGTAGTAGAAAAAAACAATTTTGTGCCAAGTTTAGCCCATAAAGTATTCCAAAAGTAACTCAAGAATTTAACATCGCGACCAGAAACAATAATCCTAGGAATTCCATGCAACCTAGCGACTTCTCTAAAGAACAAATCCCCAATGTTTGAAGCATCATCGGTTTTATGACAAGCTATAAAATGAGCAATCTTAGAGAATCTATCCACATCAACAAAAATAGAATCCCTCCCCTTCTTAGTCCTAGGCAACCCCAAAATAAAGTGCATAGAAATGTCAATCCAAGTTCTTTTTAAGAATAGCACGCAAAAGTGTTCCCAAAGTTCTATTGAAAACTTCAGTTTGTCCATCCGTTTGAGGATGACAAGTAGTAGAAAACAACAATTTTGTGCCAAGTTTAGCCCATAAAGTCTTCCAAAAGTAACTCAAGAATTTAACATCGCGACCAGAAACAATAGTCCTAGGCATGCCATGCAACCTAACGACTTCTCTAAAGAACAAATCCGCAATGTTTGAAGCATCATC
Source organism: Primulina eburnea (assembly GCF_022965805.1). Taxonomy (NCBI): domain Eukaryota; kingdom Viridiplantae; phylum Streptophyta; class Magnoliopsida; order Lamiales; family Gesneriaceae; genus Primulina; species Primulina eburnea. Next base: position 42,334,417 of record NC_133103.1, on the reverse strand, counting down.
GGTTTTATGACAAGCTATAAAATGTGTCATCTTAGAGATTCTATCCACAAAAACAAAAATAGAATCACTCCCCTTCTTAGTCCTCGGCAACCCCAAAATAAAGTCCATCGAAATGTCAATCCAAGTTCTTTTTAAGAATAGCACGCAAAAGTGTTCCCAAAGTTCTATTGAAAACTTCAGTTTGTCCATCCGTTTGAGGATGACAAGTAGTAGAAAACAACAATTTTGTGCCAAGTTTAGCCCATAAAGTCTTCCAAAAGTAACTCAAGAATTTAACATCGCGACCAGAAAAAATAGTCCTAGGCATGCCATGCAACCTAACGACTTCTCTAAAGAAAAAATCCGCAATGTTTGAAGCATCATCGGTTTTATAACAAGCTATAAAATGTGCCATCTTAGAGAATCTATTCACAACAACAAAAATAGAATCCATCCCCTTCTTAGTCCTAGGCAACCCCAAAATAAAGTCCATAGAAATGTCAATCCAAGTTCTTTTTAAGAATAGCACGCAAAAGTGTTCCCATAGTTCTACTGACAACTTCAGTTTGTCCATCCGTTTGAGGATGACAAGTAGTAGAAAACAACAATTTTGTGCCAAGTTTAGCCCATAAAGTATTCCAAAAGTAACTCAAGAATTTAACATCGCGACCAGAAACAATAATCCTAGGAATTCCATGCAACCTAGCGACTTCTCTAAAGAACAAATCCCCAATGTTTGAAGCATCATCGGTTTTATGACAAGCTATAAAATGAGCAATCTTAGAGAATCTATCCACATCAACAAAAATAGAATCCCTCCCCTTCTTAGTCCTAGGCAACCCCAAAATAAAGTGCATAGAAATGTCAATCCAAGTTCTTTTTAAGAATAGCACGCAAAAGTGTTCCCAAAGTTCTATTGAAAACTTCAGTTTGTCCATCCGTTTGAGGATGACAAGTAGTAGAAAACAAGAAATTTTGTGCCAAGTTTAGCCCATAAAGTATTCCAAAAGTAACTCAAGAATTTAACATCGCGACCAGAAACAATAGTCCTAGGCATTCCATGCAACCTAGCGACTTCTCTAAAGAACAAATCCGCAATGTTTGAAGCATCATCGGTTTTATAACAAGCTATAAAATGTGCCATCTTAGAGAATCTATCCACAACAACAAAAATAGAATCCATCCCCTTCTTAGTCCTAGGCAACCCCAAAATAAAGTCCATAGAAATGTCAATCCAAGTTCTTTTTAAGAATAGCACGTAAAAGTGTTCTCAAAGTTCTATTGACAACTTCAATTTGTCCACCCGTTTGAGGATGACAAGTAGTAGAAAACAACAATTTTGTGCCATGTTTAGCCCATAAAGTATTCCAAAAGTAACTCAAAAATTTAACATCGCGACCAGAAACAACAGTCCTAGGCATGCCATGCAACCTAACTGTAATGCCCGAGAATTATAGAATTGATAAACCAAGATTATTAATTTCGTTAACGTGAGACTCGGAAGATATGAGAATGCATGACATGCAATGAGGGAAGAAAAGATATGAGATAATAAGAGTTTTATTTGAGGCACGACCGCACCCGCGCACAGAACAGGAATGCACCCGCGGTCATTAAAAATGGAATTTTGGAAGATTATGCCGAAGCCACACCGCACCCGCGGTAAGAACAAGACCGCACCCGCGGTGGTTGTAAGGCTCGAGATTATTAGTCTTCATTGACGTACGACTCGGAAGATATGAGAATGCATGTCATAAGATGAAAGTATAAACAATTGCATGAATTATGGCATTTTGAGCAAGCATGGCCGAAGCCACACCGCACCTGCGGTGCTAGGAATACCGCACCCGCGGTGTATGTGACAGTAAGTTGAACAATTTGTGCGAAGCACGACCGCACCCGCGGTGCGGTCAAGACCGCACCCGCGGTGGTGCAACCGCACCCGCGGTCGTGCAGCGACCGCACCTGCGGTCCTCGAAATTCAGAAAATGATAGGGTGGCCGAGAGCATGGCGCAGCCGCGCTCCTAAGATCACCGCACCCGCGGTCATGCGTGTCCTTTGAAGAATAAGCCATGTGTTACAAATCATGCAAGGTATATATAGAGGTGGCATCATTTTCTTCTTGCTCAGAGAGAATAGCCGAGAGAGGGAGAGAAAGGGAAAAGCTTGGGGGAAAAAGGAGAAGTCTTGCACTTGAATTCAGATTTCTCACGATTTAGTCACCCGAATCGTATTCCGAGTTAAGATTTGAATTGCTCTCATCATTAGCTTCAAAGTGATGTAAGTTTACGTTGATTTCATCATGATTCAGATTTTATGGATTGGGGAAATTGTAATATGATGATTATATTGTGTTCTTGGCATAGGGAGCATTGTATATTCACTAGCGGGTTGAGTATCGGATATCGTATGCGATTGTTACTATTTTCCAGCATATTTAGAGTTAAATATGCAGATTTTGGATAATATCTCATGGCTAAGTTGATAATTATGAGTGTTGTTATTGATGCAATGGCTTGTAGAGAATATACTGATTATTGGTTGAGTTATCGGTATTGAGAATCACGTCGTTATGCCGTCAATTGTTACCAAGATTGAATATGGACTTCATATGAGTTGCTTGGAGTTGTATATAGAATGCATCTCTACATTGCCATTTCAGATTTATCATACCTCACTTCGACATCGAAACCTCGACATCGATAAAGGTTTAGCAACAAGAAAGGTATAAACCATGTTGTTTGGGAAGCCACAACTCAAATAAGATATTATTTGAGTTTCCCAAACCAAAATCACATACTAGTATTGTTGTATATATGGTAACATGTTTATGACTTGTTTATAGAATTATATGCAAATCTTGTTACATGATTATGCTTTGATTATAGAAATGTATTCAAGCATGTAAGAGCATTGTGATATTCAGATATGAATATGAGCATGCTTTGTTACAGATTGATAGTCATTGCATTTAAGATAGGAGAGTCGTTGGCAGTCATTGTCAACTATCTAGATGTTCGGTGTATCTCAGCTTAGGAGCAGTCTCGACTCCTATTGCCAGCCGTTGATACAGCTCAGACCGAAGTCTAGGAATAAGACGTACAGTCACCCCGAGTGGGAGGGTAGGTGACAGCCATTGACGTCTTATTCACACCGGGATCCCTAGAGTTCTAGTCGAGTCGAGTCCAGACATGGTTTGATTCGCATTGCATTGCATGTGCATATGATGTCATTCATGATAGCATGTTTCATGTTTAATTGATTATATGCATGTATACATGTTTATACTGGGATTTGTTCTCACCGGAGTTTCCGGCTGTTGTTATGTCTGTATGTGTGCATAACAACAGGTGGGGCAGGATCTGAGTCACGCAGAGGATGAGAGATGGACATAGCGTGGTGATCTCGGGCATAGCAGAAGAACTAGTAGTTGTACTTTTGGCATGTACTGTATTTAATTACTAGTTGTCGAATATGGTTTGAAACCAAACATATTTGTATCTTATGTTTGTATATTATGTTTTTGAATAACATAGAATCTTCTTGTGTTAGCTTTCATTTGAGTTAATGTAAAAGCGAAAAATTTGACCCACTTTTTATATTAATGATCCATTTAATCCCGAAGAACAAGAATTAGAGCCCGGGTCCCCACAACAGGTGGTATCAGAGCATAGGTTCTGTAGATTGAGACAGAATAGAATGAGCGGGGTAGATCGAGTCATCTTCCTTGTTTATATCATGCTAGCATATCATGATTTATTGTTTTCCCTATTATGTGTTGTATTATCTGATTTGATTACAGCATGTATTGGTTAAGACTGAATCAGAACCGATTCTGGATCAGAGGTAAATGATCAGAGGAGGGCTGAGACAGTTAGTATAGATTGTATACTAAACTATTTGTATAGCAGATTCATGTCTCCTAGAAGAGCAGCCGTTCCTTTACGACCACCAGTACCAGAACAGGGTAGCACATCTGGTGATACGATGGATGTCACTGCTACGCCCATGGAGACCTTATTAAAGCGATTCCAGTCATTCCGACCACCGACCTTAAAGGGTACAGAAAATGCAATTGAATGTGAAAGTTGGTTGGAGGATATCGAGATGTTATTCGAGTCTCTGGAATATAGTGACGAGAAGCGAGTAAAACTCATTGGCCATCAACTGCAAGACGTGGCTAAGTATTGGTGGGTGAATATAAGGAGAGCACTAGAACAGCGTGGCACCGAGGTTACATGGAAAGCATTCAAGACGGAGTTCTATCAGCAATTCTTTCCTGTATCCTACCGTAAAGATAAAGGCGCTGAATTTGCAAACCTGAGGCAAGGGCAACTGAACATTGAAGAGTACGTTGCTAAATTTTCTTCTTTGCTTCGCTTTGCCCCTCACGTTTCAGGTAGTGATGAGGCCGTAGCAGATCAGTTTATAAATGGCCTGAATCCAGATATCTTTACGTTGGTAAATACGGGGAGACCCAACAACTTCGCAGATGCGTTGAATCGTGCCAAAGGAGCTGAAGCAGGGTTGCTGAGACAGCGGAGTGTTCCGTATGTTGCTCCGAGTCCGAGACCGCCACTACCTTCAGTACAACCTCCTCCTCAATTCGAAAGTGGTGGTAGCAGTAGTGGACGCAAAGATCAGTTGAAAGCAAAGGGCAAACAGTTTAAGAGGGCTGGGAGCAGGTCGTCGAGCTCCAGCGGGTCAAGACAGAGAGGTCCTGGCCAGAGTTTAGAGTTGATGAGTGGGTATTGCAGTACTTGTGGAGGTAAGCATGCCACAGAACAGTGTCAGGGTGTAGTGGGCAGGTGTAACATATGCAAGCAACCGGGGCATTATGCCAAGGTCTGTCCTCAGAGAAGTGGTGCATCAAGATTTCCGGCTGTAGGGTCGTCTGCCTCAGTGACTCAGCCTGAGAGGCAAGTTTCATCTGTTCACTCATTTCAGCCGCCACCTGCACAGACCCAGCCTCGAGCCAGAGGTGGTCAGACCGGGAGCCAGCCGACCCGACAACAGGCTCAAGTGTTTGCCTTGACAGAGGAGCAAGCACAAGATGCCCCAGATGATGTTATTGCAGGTAACTGTTCTCTTTGCGGTTATCCTGCTTATATATTGATAGATACGGGCGCATCGCATACATTCATATCAGAACGATTTGCATTATTACATTCCTTGCCTGTTGAGTCTTTGTTAGATGTTGTGTCTATTACTTCTCCGTTGGGAAGTGGTTTGATAGCTGTGACCACGGTTAGACATTGCATCTTACGGTTTGAGGGTCATGAAATTGATCTAGATTGCATAGTACTCGGGTTAGATGATTTTGATTGTATTGTTGGAATTGATATGTTAACCAAGTACAAAGCCACCGTGGATTGTTTCCACAAGATTGTCAGATTCAGACCAGAAATGGCAGAAGAGTGGAAATTCTACGATAAGAGTTCCAGATCTCGGATTCCCTTAGTATCGGCTTTGACTATGAATAAGTTGTTGCAGAAAGGAGCAGATGGGTTCCTTGTGTATGCTGTAGATGTACAGAAATCGAGCCCGACATTGGCAGACTTGCTAGTAGTACGGGAATTTGCAGATGTGTTTCCAGAGGAGATTCCAGGATTACCTCCAGTGCGAGAGGTAGATTTTAGTATTGATTTGATTCCAGGTACCACTCCTATTTCGAGAGCTCCGTATAGGATGGCACCGATAGAGTTGAAAGAATTAAAAGCACAGTTGGAAGATCTGCTAGCCAAGGGATATATCAGACCTAGTGTATCTCCTTGGGGCGCTCCGGTGCTATTTGTGCGAAAGAAAGATGGGTCGATGCGGTTGTGTATCGATTACAGGCAACTGAATAAGGCCACGATAAAGAATAAATATCCACTGCCGAGGATCGATGATTTATTTGATCAACTCCAGGGATCATCTGTTTATTCTAAGATTGATTTGCGATCCGGATATCATCAACTCCGAGTTCGAGATGTAGACATACCGAAAACAGCATTTCGAACCAGGTATGGGCATTACAAATTTATTGTCATGCCTTTTGGTTTAACAAATGCTCCGGCGGTATTTATGGGCTTGATGAATCAAATCTTTCAGAGGTATTTGGATGATTTTGTGATTGTCTTTATCGATGATATTCTGGTGTATTCTAAGAACATGAATGAGCATGCAGAGCATCTCAGAATTGTGTTGCAGACACTGAGAAATGAGAGATTGTATGCCAAATTGTCAAAGTGTGAATTTTGGTTGAATCGAGTTGTCTTTTTGGGACATATCATATCTGGAGATGGTATTTCTGTAGATCCGAGTAAAGTGGAAGCTGTGATCAGTTGGCCGAGACCGACTTCCGTGCCAGAGATACGCAGTTTCATGGGTCTAGCAGGATACTATAGACGATTCATCCAAGATTTTTCCCGTATTGTGAAGCCAATCACACAATTGACACAGAAGAATGCGCCATTCCTATGGTCTGAGGAGTGTGAGTCTAGCTTTCTGGAATTGAAAAAGAGGCTGACCAGCGCACCTGTCTTGATGATTCCTTCAGGTACGGGTGATTTCGTTGTATATTGTGATGCCTCTCACAGAGGTTTGGGATGTGTTCTTATGCAGCGAGGTCATGTGGTCGCATATGCCTCACGACAGTTGAAGACTCACGAGACTCGATACCCCATTCATGATCTTGAATTGGCGGCTATCATATTTGCACTAAAGATCTGGCGTCATTATCTTTATGGCGAGAAATTCGAGATCTATTCAGACCATAAAAGCCTAAAGTACTTGTTCTCTCAGTTGGAGTTGAACATGAGACAGCGTAGATGGCTTGATCTATTAAAAGACTTTGATTGCGAGATCAAATATTATCCAGGGAAGTCAAATGCAGCAGCAGACGCCTTAAGTCGAAAGGTTTGTTCCTTATCCTTATCGACGATAGGTGTTACGAAGCTTGTTGAAAATTGCTGTTTCTCTGGATTAGAATTTGATACAGATAGGAGGCCACTACGACTTGCTGTTGTTCAAGTTGAGCCAGACTTGATCATGAGGATTAAAGAAGCACAACGAACAGATCAGAATGTGCAAAGATCGATTCAAATGGTCAGATCCGGACACTTGTCAGAATATCAGGTGCGTGAGCATATCTTGTACGTGAATAACCGTCTTGTTGTGCCAGATGTTTCAGATTTGAAGCATCAGATTATGTCCGAAGCACACTGTAGTCGGTTCAGCATTCATCCTGGTGGCAGGAAGATGTACAATGATCTGAAGACACAGTTATGGTGGAAACAGATGAAGTCAGACATCGCAGGGTATGTGTCTAAATGCTTGAACTGCCAACAGGTGAAGGCCGAGAGGAAGAAGCCCGGAGGGTTACTGCAGAGTTTGTCTATTCCAGAATGGAAATGGGACCACATTTCCATGGATTTCGTGACGAAGTTACCCCGATCTTCCCGAGGCTGCGATGCGATTTGGGTCATTATTGACAGGTTGACCAAATCAGCTTGCTTCATTCCGTACAGAATGACTTACAGACATGATCAGATGGCGGAGATATATGTTCGAGAGGTAGTCAGATTGCATGGAGTGCCAAAGCCTATCGTATCAGATCGTGATCCACGATTCACTTCACACTTTTGGCACAGTTTACAGCAGGCCTTAGGTACGACATTACACCTGCGTACTGCGTATCATCCTCAGACAGATGGACAGTCAGAAAGGACTATCCAGACTTTAGAGGATATGTTGAGAGCCGTGGTGCTAGATTTTGGCATTATTTGGCAAGATTCCCTACCTCTTTGCGAATTCTCTTACAATAATAGCTACCAGACGAGCATTGAGATGGCACCGTTTGAAGCTTTATATGGTAAGAAGTGCAGATCTCCGCTATACTGGGATGACATCTCAGAGGTACCAGAACTTGGGCCAGATATGATTCGTGATATGACAGAGAAAGTGAAAGTCATTCAGAAGAGGATGAAGATGGCGCAAGACAGGCAAGCGAAGTACGCCAACATTATACGTAGACCGCTGGTATTTGAACAGGGAGACAGAGTATTCTTGAAGATTTCTCCATTCAGAGGCGTTGTGAGATTTGGCAAACGCGGAAAGTTGTCTCCTAGATACGTCGGTCCTTACGAGATTCTAGAGAAGATTGGCGATCGAGCATATCGACTGGCTCTTCCTCCTTCTCTATCTGGGATACATGACGTCTTTCATGTATCGATGTTGCGTAAATACATGCCTGATGTTTCTCATGTCATTCGTCCTGACGAAGCTGAGCTTGATCAGACTTTAAGCTACGTTGAACAACCGATACAGATTCTTGATCAAAAGGAAAAGAAGCTCAGAACGAAAACTATTCCTCTAGTGAAAGTCCAATGGAGTCGTCATGGTATCGAAGAAGCGACTTGGGAAACAGAAGCCGACATGCGACAGAAACACCCCGAGTTATTCCAATGATGAGAGTATTAATCTAACTTTGATGTTATTACTTTTGATGCTTGCATTGATAGAATGATATTTGATTTCGAGGGCGAAATCATTTTTCAGAGGGGGAGAAATGTAAGGCTCGAGATTATTAGTCTTCATTGACGTACGACTCGGAAGATATGAGAATGCATGTCATAAGATGAAAGTATAAACAATTGCATGAATTATGGAATTTTGAGCAAGCATGGCCGAAGCCACACCGCACCTGCGGTGCTAGGAATACCGCACCCGCGGTGTATGTGACAGTAAGTTGAACAATTTGTGCGAAGCACGACCGCACCCGCGGTGCGGTCAAGACCGCACCCGCGGTGGTGCAACCGCACCCGCGGTCGTGCAGCGACCGCACCCGCGGTCCTCGAAATTCAGAAAATGATAGGGTGGCCGAGAGCATGGCGCACCCGCGCTCCTAAGATCACCGCACCCGCGGTCATGCGTGGCCTTTGAAGAATAAGCCATGTGTTACAAATCATGCAAGGTATATATAGAGGTGGCATCATTTTCTTCTTGCTCAGAGAGAATAGCCGAGAGAGGGAGAGAAAGGGAAAAGCTTGGGGGAAAAAGGAGAAGTCTTGCACTTGAATTCAGATTTCTCACGATTTAGTCACCCGAATCGTATTCCGAGTTAAGATTTGAATTGCTCTCATCATTAGTTTCAAAGTGATGTAAGTTTACGTTGATTTCATCATGATTCAGATTTTATGGATTGGGGAAATTGTAATATGATGATTATATTGTGTTCTTGGCATAGGGAGCATTGTATATTCACTAGCGGGTTGAGTATCGGATATCGTATGCGGTTGTTACTATTTTCCAGCATATTTAGAGTTAAATATGCAGATTTTGGATAATATCTCATGGCTAAGTTGATAATTATGAGTGTTGTTATTGATGCAATGGCTTGTAGAGAATATACTGATTATTGGTTGAGTTATCGGTATTGAGAATCACGTCGTTATGCCGTCAATTGTTACCAAGATTGAATATGGATTTCATATGAGTTGCTTGGAGTTGTATATTGATAGAATGCATCTCTACATTGCCATTTCAGATTTATCATACCTCACTTCGACATCGAAACCTCGACATCGATAAAGGTTTAGCAACAAGAAAGGTATAAACCATGTTGTTTGGGAAGCCACAACTCAAATAAGATATTATTTGAGTTTCCCAAACCAAAATCACATACTAGTATTGTTGTATATATGGTAACATGTTTATGACTTGTTTATAGAATTATATGCAAATCTTGTTACATGATTATGCTTTGATTATAGAAATGTATTCAAGCATGTAAGAGTATTGTGATATTCAGATATGAATATGAGTATGCTTTGTCACAGATTGATAGTCATTTCATTTAAGATAGGAGAGTCGTTGGCAGTCATTGTCAACTATCTAGATGTTCGGTGTATCTCAGCTTAGGAGCAGCCTCGACTCCTATTGCCAGCCGTTGATACAGCTCAGACCGAAGTCTAGGAATAAGACGTACAGTCACCCCGAGTGGGAGGGTAGGTGACAGCCATTGACGTCTTATTCACACCGGGATCCCTAGAGTTCTAGTCGAGTCGAGTCCATACATGGTTTGATTCGCATTGCATTGCATGTGCATATGATGTCATTCATGATAGCATGTTTCATGTTTAATTGATTATATGCATGTATACATGTTTATACTGGGATTTGTTCTCACCGGAGTTTCCGGCTGTTGTTATGTCTGTATGTGTGCATAACAACAGGTGGGGCAGGATCTGGGTCACGCAGAGGATGAGAGATGGACATAGCGTGGTGATCTCGGGCATAGCAGAAGAACTAGTAGTTGTACTTTTGGCATGTACTGTATTTAATTACTAGTTGTCGAATATGGTTTGAAACCAAACATATTTGTATCTTATGTTTGTATATTATGTTGTTGAATAACATAGAATCTTCTTGTGTTAGCTTTCATTTGAGTTAATGTCAAAGCGAAAAATTTGACCCACTTTTTATATTAATGATCCATTTAATCCCGAAGAACAAGAATTAGAGCCCGGGTCCCCACAGTGGTGGTACCACACCCGCGGTAAGGATAACACCGCACCCGCGGTCGTTGCTTCGAACATTTTGGATGAGGATCAGCACATGACCGCACCCGCGGTGCTAGCATGACCGCACCCGCGGTGCGACGTGCTGTGCAGAAAATGATGCCACGTTTCCAGAGTTGCATGCAGTATATATATAAGCGAATGACACGTAATTCCTCAGAAACTTCAGAAAGGGCCGAGCTGTTGAGAGAAAAATCCTTACGCCTTTTAGATTTGTGATTTCGAAGAATCCGTGTATCAGAATTCGAATCCGAAAGCAGTATCGTGTTCCTCTCGACACGAGCTACACAATGACGTAAGTTTCGTTACGTTTTGAGATATTTTAGAAATATCATATTGTCAGAATTGAATATGATTCAGATATGGTGTTTCTGCTACAGTAGGTATTGTATAATCGAAGTCAGATTTAAGCACAGACTGTTTATACAATTGTTATGAATTTCAGAAGATATTATCTGAGATTAAACACCGGAATTGTATTGTTCTTGATTCAGGAATAGAGAGTTGATTATTCTGATATGTTCTGAATAGACTATTCAGTATATATGTGAAGTCAGATCGAAGAAATTATACTGTATGTCTGTGTTATGAATTTCAACAGATCCGGAGTGAATTCAATAGATATTGACATACTAGAATTAGAAGAATGATGATATGGTATTGATAACGCATGTAGAAATGATATCTGTGATGTTGAGATTGACGGGGTGACAAGACTGTGTTATTGTGCCGTTGAAACATCAGTTGATTCAGATTGATCAGATTCAGTTATGATTTCGATTATATGGTGATATCGATGACATGACTTAGATTGTATCTTATTCAGATATTGATCAGATTGTATACTGATTTGAGTATTGATCAGAACAGATTTTGAATTGAGTTACACATTGATACAGTGTATTTGTTATTGTCATTTCAGATTTGATATGGACAGATCATCGTCTTCGTCAGACGGAGAAGACAAAGGTATAAGTCAATGTGGTATTGGGAGATGGACTTGAGTCGGTTTGGACTTGGGTTTCCCTAAATCACATACTTTACTTTATTGCATTGATATTTGCATTGAATTGATGATATACTTGTTCTCTTGATTTTAGATGACAGCTAGTAGACGATTTATCTTGTGACAGAAGTGCCGGATAGTGGTGGTATCGCCACGGCACATTGCACGATGTCTCAAGATAGGTTATTAAAGATAGAACTGCAGTCCATGACGGATAGGTCAGGACACCGGATGTTTGGTTATATCGAGTAATAGGAAATGAGAATTCGTCTATTACGGAATTCGATATAGGAATACCAGGATATTGGTTATATCGAGTAATAGGAATACAGTTCCTTCTATTACGGAATTCGATATAGGAACACCACATCTGGAAACCGGGATCCCTAGACTAGGATTGAGTCTAGTCTGAACTGTAGAATTATGTCGACAGATTGCTATTGATTATGTTTCAGATTTTGATACATATATCTGTTACCTGATTACATGCTTTATATTGTTTATATGATTGCATGTTTCATTGATTTATACTGGGATTATATTCTCACCGGAATTATCCGGCTGTTGTCTTGTCTGTATGTGTACTTGACAACAGGTGGGATAGGATCAGGATCCAGGAGATGAGGAGAGATCGTGATTAGAGTGGAGGCTCCGGACTTGGATTAGAGATAGGGTTGAACACTTGACATTAGTTGTTAAACCTTAGTTTATTTTGAATGCATGCAGTACAGGACTTGTATTGTATTTTATACTGATATGTATATGAGTTTTACTTCACTACGTTCCGCATTTTAAAAAAAAAATTTAGACCCTGCTTTTAATTGATTAATTAGTCCCAATTATGATTAAGAACTTGATTAGCGTCCGGGTCCCCACACTAACGACTTCTCTAAAGAAAAAATCCACAATGTTTGAAGCATCATCGGTTTTATAACAAGCTATAAAATGTGCCATCTTAGAATCTATCCACAACAACAAAAATAGAATCCATCCCCTTCTTAGTCCTAGGCAACCCCAAAATAAAGTCCATAGAAATGTCAATCCAAGTTCTTTTTAAGAATAGCACGCAAAAGTGTTCCCAAAGTTCTATTGACAACTTCAGTTTTTCCATCCGTTTGAGGATGACTAGTAGAAAACAACAATTTTGTGCCAAGTTTAGCCCATAAAGTTTTCCAAAAGTAACTCAAGAATTTAACATCGCGACCAGAAACAATAGTCCTAGGCATTCCATGCAACCTAGCGACTTCTCTAAAGAACAAATCCGCAATGTTTGAAGCATCATCGGTTTTATGACAAGCTATAAAATGTGCAATCTTAGAGAATCTATCAACATCAACAAAAATAGAATCCCTCCCCTTCTAGTCCTAGGCAACCCCAAAATAAAGTCCATCTAAATGTCAATCCATGTTCTTTTTAAGAATAGCACGCAAAAGTGTTCCCAAAGTCCTATTGACAACTTCAGTTTGTCCATCCGTTTGAGGATGACAAGTAGTAGAAAACAACAATTTTGTGCCAAGTTCAGCCCATAAAGTATTCAAAAATTAACTCAAGAATTTAACATCGTGACCAGAAACAATAGTCCTAGGCATTCCATGCAACCTAGCGACTTCTCTAAAGAACAAATCCGCAATGTTTGAAGCATCATCGGTTTTATGACAAGCTATAAAATGTGCAGTCTTAGAGAATCTATCCACAACAACAAAAATAGAATCCCTCCCCTTCTTAGTCCTAGGCAACCCCAAAATAAAGTCCATAGAAATGTCAATCCAAGTTCTTTTTAAGAATAGCACGCAAAAGTGTTCCCAAAGTTCTATTGACAACTTCAGTTTGTCCATCCGTTTGAGGATGACAAGTAGTAGAAAACAACAATTTTGTGCCAAGTTTAGCCCATAAAGTATTCCAAAAGTAACTAAAGAATTTAACATCGCGACCAGAAACAATAGTCCTAAGCATTCCATGCAACCTAGCGACTTCTCTAAAGAACAAATCCGCAATGTTTGAAGCATCATCGGTTTTATGACAAGCTATAAAATGTGCAATCTTAGAGAATCGATCCACAACAACAAAAATAGAATCCCTCCCCTTCTTAGTCCTAGGCAACCCCAAAATAAAGTCCATAGAAATGTCAATCCAAGTTCTTTTTAAGAATAGCACGCAAAAGTGTTCCCAAAGTTCTATTAACAACTTCAGTTTGTCCATCCGTTTGAGGATGACAAGTAGTAGAAAACAACAATTTTGTGCCAAGTTTAGCCCATAAAGTATTCCAAAAGTAAGTCAAGAATTTAACATCGCGACCAGAAACAATAGTCCTAGGCATTCCATGCAACCTAGCGACTTCTCTAAAGAACAAATCCGCAATGTTTGAAGCATAAACAATAGTCCTAAGCATTCCATGCAACCTAGCGACTTCTCTAAAGAACAAATCCGCAATGTTTGAAGCATCATCAGTTTTATGACAAGCTATAAAATGTGCAATCTTAGAGAATCGATCCACAACAACAAAAATAGAATCCCTCCCCTTCTTAGTCCTAGGCAACCCCAAAATAAAGTCCATAGAAATTTCAATCCAAGTTCTTTTTAAGAATAGCACGCATAAGTGTTCCCAAAGTTCTATTGACAACTTCAGTTTGTCCATCCGTTTGAGGATGAAAATTAGTAGAAAACAACAATTTTGTGCCAAGTTTAGCCCATAAAGTATTCCAAAGTAAGTCAAGAATTTAACATCGCGACCAGAAACAATAGTCCTAGGCATTCCATGCAACCTAGCGACTTCTCTAAAGAACAAATCCGCAATGTTTGAAGCATCATCGGTTTTATGACAAGCTATAAAATGTGTCATCTTAGAGAATCTATCCACAAAAACAAAAATAGAATCACTCCCCTTCTTAGTCCTCGGCAACCACAAAATAAAGTACATCGAAATGTCAATCCAAGTTCTTTTTAAGAATAGCACGCAAAAGTGTTCCCAAAGTTCTATTGACAACTTCAGTTTGTCCATCCGTTTGAGGATGACAAGTAGTAGAAAACAACAATTTTGTGCCAAGTTTAGCCCATAAAGTATTCCAAAAGTAACTCAAGAATTTAACATCGCGACCAGAAACAATAGTCCTAGGAATTCCATGCAACCTAGCGACTTCTCTAATGAACAAATCCGCAATGTTTGAAGCATCATCGGTTTTATGACAAGCTATAAAATGTGTCATCTTAGAGAATCTATCCACAAAAACAAAAATAGAATCACTCCCCTTCTTAGTCCTCGGCAACCCCAAAATAAAGTCCATCGAAATATCAATCCAAGTTCTTTTTAAGAATAGCACGCAAAAGTGTTCCCAAAGTTCTATTGACAACTTCAGTTTGTCCATCCGTTTGAGGATGACAAGTAGTAGAAAACAACAATTTTGTGCCAAGTTTAGACCATAAAGTATTCCAAAAGTAACTCAAGAATTTAACATCGCGACCAGAAACAATAGTCCTAGGCATTCCATGCAACCTAGCGACTTCTCTAAAGAACAAATCCGCAATGTTGGAAGAATCATCGGTTTTATGACAAGCTATAAAATGTGTCATCTTAGAGAATCTATCCACAAAAACAAAAATAGAATCACTCCCCTTCTTAGTCCTCGGCAACCCCAAAATAAAGTCCATCGAAATGCCAATCCAAGTTCTTTTTAAGAATAGCACGCAAAACTGTTCCCAAAGTTTTATTGAAAACTTCAGTTTGTCCATCCGTTTAAGGATGACAAGTAGTAGAAAACAATAATTTTGTGCCAAGTTTAGGCCATAAAGTCTTCCAAAAGTAACTCAAGAATTTAACATCGCGACTAGAAACAATAGTCCTTGGCATGCCATGCAACCTAACGACTTCTCTAAAGAAAAAATCCGCATTGTTTGAAGCATCATCGGTTTTATAACAAGCTATAAAATGTGCCATCTTAGAGAATCTATCCACAACAACAAAAATAGAATCCATCCCCTTCTTAGTCCTAGGCAACCCCAAAATAAAGTCCATAGAAATGTCAATCCAAGTTCTTTTTAAGAATAGCACGCAAAAGTGTTCCCAAAGTTCTATTGACAACTTCAGTTTGTCCATCCGTTTGAGGATGACAAGTAGTAGAAAACAACAATTTTGTGCCAAGTTTAGCCCATAAAGTATTCCAAAAGTAACTCAAGAATTTAACATCGCGACCAGAAACAATAGTCCTAGGCATTCCATGCAACCTAGCGACTTCTCTAAAGAACAAATCCGCAATGTTTGAAGCATCATCGGTTTTATGACAAGCTATAAAATGTGCAATCTTAGAGAATCTATCAACATCAACAAAAATAGAATCCCTCCCCTTCTAGTCCTAGGCAACCCCAAAATAAAGTCCATCGAAATGTCAATCCAAGTTCTTTTTAAGAATAGCACGCAAAAGTGTTCCCAAAGTTCTATTGACAACTTCAGTTTGTCCATCCGTTTGAGGATGACAAGTAGTAGAAAACAACAATTTTGTGCCAAGTTTAGCCCATAAAGTATTCAAAAATTAACTCAAGAATTTAACATCGCGACCAGAAACAATAGTCCTAAGCATTCCATGCAACCTATCGACTTCTCTAAAGAACAAATCCGCAATGTTTGAAGCATCATCGGTTTTATGACAAGCTATAAAATGTGCAGTCTTAGAGAATCTATCCACAACAACAAAAATAGAATATCTCCCCTTCTTAGTCCTAGGCAACCCCAAAATAAAGTCCATAGAAATGTCAATCCAAGTTCTTTTTAAGAATAGCACGCAAAAGTGTTCCCAAAGTTCTATTGACAACTTCAGTTTGTCCATCCGTTTGAGGATGACAAGTAGTAGAAAACAACAATTTTGTGCCAAGTTTAGCCCATAAAGTATTCCAAAAGTAACTCAAGAATTTAACATCGCGACCAGAAACAATAGTCCTAAGCATTCCATGCAACCTAGCGACTTCTCTAAAGAACAAATCCGCAATGTTTGAAGCATCATCGGTTTTATGACAAGCTATAAAATGTGCAATCTTAGAGAATCGATCCACAACAACAAAAATAGAATCCCTCCCCTTCTTAGTCCTAGGCAACCCCAAAATAAAGTCCATAGAAATGTTAATCCAAGTTCTTTTTAAGAATAGCACGCAAAAGTGTTCCCAAAGTTCTATTGACAACTTCAGTTTGTCCATCCGTTTGAGGATGACAAGTAGTAGAAAACAACAATTTTGTGCCAAGTTTAGCCCATAAAGTATTCCAAAAGTAAGTCAAGAATTTAACATCGCGACCAGAAACAATAGTCCTAGTCATTCCATGCAACCTAGCGACTTCTCTAAAGAACAAATTCGCAATGTTTGAAGCATCATCGGTTTTATGACAAGCTATAAAATGTGCAATCTTAGAGAATCGATCCACAACAACAAAAATAGAATCCCTCCCCTTCTTAGTCCTAGGCAACCCCAAAATAAAGTCCATAGAAATTTCAATCCAAGTTCTTTTTAAGAATAGCACGCAAAAGTGTTCCCAAAGTTCTATTGACAACTTCAGTTTGTCCATCCGTTTGAGGATGACAAGTAGTAGAAAACAACAATTTTGTGCCAAGTTTAGCCCATAAAGTATTCCAAAGTAAGTCAAGAATTTAACATCGCGACCAGAAACAATAGTCCTAGGCATTCCATGCAACCTAGCGACTTCTCTAAAGAACAAATCCGCAATGTTTGAAGCATCATCGGTTTTATGACAAGCTATAAAATGTGTCATCTTAGAGAATCTATCCACAAAAACAAAAATAGAATCACTCCCCTTCTTAGTCCTCGGCAACCACAAAATAAAGTCCATCGAAATGTCAATCCAAGTTCTTTTTAAGAATAGCACGCAAAAGTGTTCCCAAAGTTCTATTGACAACTTCAGTTTGTCCATCCGTTTGAGGATGACAAGTAGTAGAAAACAACAATTTTGTGCCAAGTTTAGCCCATAAAGTATTCCAAAAGTAACTCAAGAATTTAACATCGCGACCAGAAACAATAGTCCTAGGAATTCCATGCAACCTAGCGACTTCTCTAATGAACAAATCCGCAATGTTTGAAGCATCATCGGTTTTATGACAAGCTATAAAATGTGTCATCTTAGAGAATCTATCCACAAAAACAAAAATAGAATCACTCCCCTTCTTAGTCCTCGGCAACCCCAAAATAAAGTCCATCGAAATGTCAATCCAAGTTCTTTTTAAGAATAGCACGCAAAACTGTTCCCAAAGTTTTATTGAAAACTTCAGTTTGTCCATCCGTTTAAGGATGACAAGTAGTAGAAAACAATAATTTTGTGCCAAGTTTAGCCCATAAAGTATTCCAAAAGTAACTCAAGAATTAAACATCGCGACCAGAAAAAATAGTCCTTGGCATGCTATGCAACCTAACGACTTCTCTAAAGAAAAAATCCGCAATGTTTGAAGCATCATCGGTTTTATAACAAGCTATAAAATGTGCCATCTTAGAGAATCTATCCACAACAACAAAAATAGAATCCATCCCCTTCTTAGACCTAGGCAACCCCAAAATAAAGTCCATAGAAATGTCAATCCAAGTTCTTTTTAAGAATAGCACGCAAAAGTGTTCCCAAAGTTCTATTGACAACTTCAGTTTGTCCATCCGTTTGAGGATGACAAGTAGTAGAAAACAACAATTTTGTGCCAAGTTTAGCCCATAAAGTATTCCAAAAGTAACTCAAGAATTTAACATCGCGACCAGAAAAAATAGTCCTAAGCATTCCATGCAACCTATCGACTTCTCTAAAGAACAAATCCGCAATGTTTGAAGCATCATCGGTTTTATGACAAGCTATAAAATGTGCAGTCTTAGAGAATCTATCCACAACAACAAAAATAGAATCCCTCCCCTTCTTAGTCCTAGGCAACCCCAAAATAAAGTCCATAGAAATGTCAATCCAAGTTCTTTTTAAGAATAGCACGCAAAAGTGTTCCCAAAGTTCTATTGACAACTTCAGTTTGTCCATCCGTTTGAGGATGACAAGTAGTAGAAAACAACAATTTTGTGCCAAGTTTAGCCCATAAAGTATTCCAAAAGTAACTCAAAAATTTAACATCGCGACCAGAAACAATAGTCCTACGCATGCCATGCAACCTAACGACTTCTCTAAAGAAAAAATCTGCAATGTTTGAAGCATCATCGGTTTTATAACAAGCTATAAAATGTGCCATCTTAGAGAATCTATCCACAACAACAAAAATAGAATCCATCCCCTTCTAAGTCCTAGGCAACCCCAAAATAAAGTCCATCGAAATGTCAATCCAAGTTCTTTTTAAGAATAGCACGCAAAAGTGTTCCCAAAGTTCTATTGACAACTTCAGTTTGTCCATCCGTTTGAGGATGACAAGTAGTAGAAAACAACAATTTTGTGCCAAGTTTAGCCCATAAAGTATTCCAAAAGTAACTCAAGAATTTAACATCGCGACCAGAAACAATAGTCCTAGGAATTCCATGCAACCTAGCGACTTCTCTAATGAACAAATCCGCAATGTTTGAAGCATCATCGGTTTTATGACAAGCTATAAAATGTGTCATCTTAGAGAATCTATCCAACAAAACAAAAATAGAATCACTCCCCTTCTTAGTCCTCGGCAACCCCAAAATAAAGTCCATCGAAATGTCAATCCAAGTTCTTTTTAAGAATAGCACGCAAAAGTGTTCCCAAAGTTCTATTGACAACTTCAGTTTGTCCATCCGTTTGAGGATGACAAGTAGTAGAAAACAACAATTTTGCCAAGTTTAGCCCATAAAGTATTCCAAAAGTAACTCAAGAATTTAAAATCGCGACCAGAAACAATAGTCCTAGGCATTCCATGCAACCTAGCGACTTATCTAAAGAACAAATCCGCAATGTTGGAAGCATCATCGGTTTTATGACAAGCTATAAAATGTGTCATCTTAGAGAATCTATCCACAAAAACAAAAATAGAATCACTCCCCTTCTTAGTACTCGGCAACCCCAAAATAAAGTCCATCGAAATGTCAATCCAAGTTCATTTTAAGAATAGCACGCAAAACTGTTCCCAAAGTTCTATTGAAAACATCAGTTTGTCCATCCGTTTGAGGATGACAAGTAGTAGAAAACAACAATTTTGTGCCAAGTTTAGCCCATAAAGTATTCCAAAAGTAACTCAAGAATTTAACATCGCGACCAGAAACAATAGTCCTAGGCATGCCATGCAACCTAACGACTTCTCTAAAGAAAAAATCAGCAATGTTTGAAGCATCATCGATTTTATAACAAGCTATAAAATGTGCCATCTTAGAGAATCTATCCACAACAACAAAAATAGAATCCATCCCCTTCTTAGTCCTAGGCAACCCCAAAATAAACTCCATAGAAATGTCAATCCAAGTTCTTTTTAAGAATAGCACGCAAAAGTGTTCCCAAAGTTCTATTGACAACTTCAGTTAGTCCATCCGTTTGAGGATGACAAGTAGTATAAAACAACAATTTTGTGCCAAGTTTAGCCCATAAAGTATTACAAAAGTAAATTTAACATCGCGACCAGAAACAATAGTACTAGGCATTCCATGCAACCTAGCGAGTTCTCTAAAGAACAAATCCACAATGTTTGAAGCATCATCGGTTTTATGACAAGCTATAAAATGTGTCATCTTAGAGAATCTATCCACAAAAACAAAAATAGAATCACTCCCCTTCTTAGTCCTCGGCAACCCCAAAATAAAGTCCATCGAAATGTCAATCCAAGTTCTTTTTAAGAATAGCACGCAAAAGTGTTCCCAAAGTTCTATTGACAACTTCAGTTTGTCCATCCGTTTGAGGATGAAAAGTAGTAGAAAACAACAATTTTGTGCCTAGTTTAGCCCATAAAGTATTCCAAAAGTAACTCAAGAATTTAACATCGCGACCAGAAACAATAGTCCTAGGCATTCCATGCAACCTAGCGACTTCTCTAAAGAACAAATCCGCAATGTTGGAAGAATCATCGGTTTTATGACAAGCTATAAAATGTGTCATCTTAGAGAATCTATCCACAAAAACAAAAATAGAATCACTCCCCTTCTTAGTCCTCGGCAACCCCAAAATAAAGTCCATCGAAATGCCAATCCAAGTTCTTTTTAAGAATAGCACGGAAAACTGTTCCCAAAGTTCTATTGAAAACTTCAGTTTGTCCATCCGTTTAAGGATGACAAGTAGTAGAAAACAATAATTTTGTGCCAAGTTTAGCCCATAAAGTCTTCCAAAAGTAACTCAAGAATTTAACATCGCGACCAGAAACAATAGTCCTTGGCATGCTATGCAACCTAACGACTTCTCTAAAGAAAAAATCCGCAATGTTTGAAGCATCATCGGTTTTATAACAAGCTATAAAATGTGCCATCTTAGAGAATCTATCCACAACAACAAAAATAGAATCCATCCCCTTCTTAGTCCTAGGCAACCCCAAAATAAAGTCCATAGAAATGTCAATCCAAGTTCTTTTTAAGAATAGCACGCAAAAGTGTTCCCAAAGTTCTATTGACAACTTCAGTTTGTCCATCCGTTTGAGGATGACAAGTAGTAGAAAACAACAATTTTGTGCCAAGTTTAGCCCATAAAGTATTCCAAAAGTAAGTCAAGAATTTAACATCGCGACCAGAAACAATAGTCCTAGGCATTCCATGCAACCTAGCGACTTCTCTAAAGAACAAATCCGCAATGTTTGAAGCATCATCGGTTTTATGACAAGTTATAAAATGTGTCATCTTAGAGAATCTATCCACAAAAACAAAAATAGAATCACTCCCCTTCTTAGTCCTCGGCAACCCCAAAATAAAGTCCATCGAAATGTCAATCCAAGTTCTTTTTAAGAATAGCACGCAAAAGTGTTCCCAAAGTTCTATTGAAAACTTCAGTTTGTCCATCCGTTTGAGGATGACAAGTAGTAGAAAACAACAATTTTGTGCCAAGTTTAGCCCATAAAGTCTTCCAAAAGTAACTCAAGAATTTAACATCGCGACCAGAAACAATAGTCCTAGGCATGCCATGCAACCTAACGACTTCTCTTAAGAAAAAATCCGCAATGTTTGAAGCATCATCGGTTTTATAACAAGCTATAAAATGTGACATCTTAGAGAATCTATCCACAACAACAAAAATAGAATCCATCCACTTCTTAGTCCTAGGCCACCCCAAAATAAAGTCCATAGAAATGTCAATCCAAGTTCTTTTTAAGAATAGCACGCAAAAGTGTTCCCAAAGTTCTATTGACAACTTCAGTTTGTCCATCCGTTTGAGGATGACAAGTAGTAGAAAACAACAATTTTGTGCCAAGTTTAGCCCATAAAGTATTCCAAAAGTAACTCAAGAATTTAACATCGCGACCAGAAACAATAGTCCTAAGCATTCCATGCAACCTATCGACTTCTCTAAAGAACAAATCCGCAATGTTTGAAGCATCATTGGTTTTATGACAAGCTATAAAATGTGCAGTCTTAGAGAATCTATCCACAACAACAAAAATAGAATCCCTCCCCTTCTTAGTCCTAGGCAACCCCAAAATAAAGCCCATAGAAATGTCAATCCAACTTCTTTTTAAGAATAGCACGCAAAAGTGTTCCCAAAGTTCTATTGACAACTTCAGTTTGTCCTTCCGTTTGAGGATGACAAGCAGTAGAAAACAACAATTTTGTGCCAAGTTTAGCCCATAAAGTATTCCAAAAGTAACTCAAAAATTTAACATCGCGACCAGAAACAATAGTCCTAGGCATGCCATGCAACCTAACGACTTCTCTAAAGAAAAATTCTGCAATGTTTGAAGCATCATCTGTTTTATAACAAGCTATAAAATGTGCCATCTTAGAGAATCTATCCACAACAACAAAAATAGAATACATCCCCTTCTAAGTCCTAGGCAACCCCAAAATAAAGTCCATAGAAATGTCAATCCAAGTTCTTTTTAAGAATAGCACGCAAAAGTGTTCCCAAAGTTCTATTGACAACTTCAGTTTGTCCATCGGTTTGAGGATGACAAGTAGTAGAAAACAACAATTTTGTGCCAAGTTTAGCCAATAAAGTATTCCAAAAGTAACTCAAGAATTTAACATCGCGACCAGAAACAATAGTCCTAGGAATTCCATGCAACCTAGCGACTTCTCTAATGAACAAATCCGCAATGTTTGAAGCATCATCGGTTTTATGACAAGCTATAAAATGTGTCATCTTAGAGAATCTATCCAACAAAACAAAAATAGAATCACTCCCCTTCTTAGTCCTCGGCAACCCCAAAATAAAGTCCATCGAAATGTCAATCCAAGTTCTTTTTAAGAATAGCACGCAAAAGTGTTCCCAAAGTTCTATTGACAACTTCAGTTTGTCCATCCGTTTGAGGATGACAAGTAGTAGAAAACAACAATTTTGTGCCAAGTTTAGCCCATAAAGTATTCCATAAGTAACTCAAGAATTTAAAATCGCGACCAGAAACAATAGTCCTAGGCATTCCATGCAACCTAGCGACTTCTCTAAAGAACAAATCCGCAATTTTGGAAGCATCATCGGTTTTATGCCAAGCTATAAAATGTGTCATCTTAGAGAATCTATCCACAAAAACAAAAATAGAATCACTCCCCTTCTTAGTCCTCGGCAACCCCAAAATAAAGTCCATCGAAATGTCAATCCAAGTTCTTTTTAAGAATAGCATGCAAAACTGTTCCCAAAGTTCTATTGAAAACATCAGTTTGTCCATCCGTTTGAGGATGACAAGTAGTAGAAAACAACAATTTTGTGCCAAGTTTAGCCCATAAAGTCTTCCAAAAGTAACTCAAGAATTTAACATCGCGACCAGAAACAATAGTCCTAGGCATGCCATGCAACCTAACGACTTCTCTAAAGAAAAAATCCGCAATGTTTGAAGCATCATCGGTTTTATAACAAGCTATAAAATGTGCCATCTTAGAGAATCTATCCACAACAACAAAAATAGAATCCATCCCCTTCTTAGTCCTAGGCAACCCCAAAATAAAGTCCATAGAAATGTCAATCCAAGTTCTTTTTAAGAATAGCAAGCAAAAGTGTTCCCAAAGTTCTATTGACAACTTCAGTTTTTCCATCCGTTTGAGGATGACAAGTAGTATAAAACAACAATTTTGTGCCAAGTTTAGCCCATAAAGTATTCCAAAAGTAACTCAAGAATTTAACATCGCGACCAGAAACAATAGTCCTAGGCATTCCATACAACCTAGCGACTTCTCTAAAGAACAAATCCGCAATGTTTGAAGCATCATCGGTTTTATGACAAGCTATAAAATGTGTCATCTTAGAGAATCTATCCACAAAACAAAAATAGAATCACTGTGGGGACCTGGACGCTAATCATCTTCTTAATTATCGTTGGGATTTAATTATCAGTTCTGATAAACATGGTCTAAAAAAAAGATTTTCTTTTTAAAATATAAATGCGGAAGGTAATGGAATCTAATTAATATACATCTCTGTATAACAACTACAAGTCAGTAGAAAAGTACAATACTGTACAACCTCAGTCTAAGGTTTAGTTACTAAGTTCAAGTAATAAAACAAGTCTACATTAAGTCCGGAATCACCACGCTATCTAGTCCAGCCTCTTTCTCATCTTGACCCTGATCCTGCCCCACCTGTTGCCATGCACACATACAGACACGACAACAGCCGGATAACTCCGGTGAGAACAAATTCCAGTATAAAACATGGTAAGCATGTATAGAAACAATCTAAATCTTAAAACATGCTATCATGATCATATTTAAAAGTAATAGATTTCTTAATCTATGAAATCAACTCAAAATAAGCATGCAACTCAATTCAGATAAATATGCAGTTTAAATCAAATCATATAAACATGCTGTCATAACTGAAAGCGATAAACATGGGTTTCATAGTTTATGAAACCACATCCATAAACGCATGCAGTTCTAGTCAAATCATGACTAGACTCGACTCGACTATACTCTAGGGATCCCGGGGTGAATAAGACGTCACTGTCTGTCACCTACCCTCCCATTCAGGGTGACGTACGTCTTATTCCTAGACTTCGGTCATATCTGTATCGAATAATCTACAATAGGAGGGTATCTGCTCCTATGTAACGATACACCGAACATCTAGAAGTCTGACTATCTGTCAAACTTTCCTATCTCAAATGCAATGTATAACAATCTGTAAACAAAGCATGTTCATTTCAACGGATTTAAATATAAAGTCTATAAACAAATCACAATTATATCAAAAGATAAACAATAATCAAGTATGTGATTTTATTGGGAAACTCAAATGAGATCTGATTTGAGTTATATCTTCCCAGATATCACATGAATTATACCTTTGTCGTCCCGGTCTGACGAAGACGAAGTCTCGAAGTCAAATCTGTCCATATCCAATCTGAAAAGACAATATCGAATACATAGTATCAATGACTAACTTAATTCACAATCTGTTCTGATCAATACTCAATTCAGTACATACTCTGATCAATATCTGAACACTATACAATCTGACTCATATCAATGATATCACAATATAATCGAATTCATATCTGAATCTGAACAATCTAATTTAACTGATGTTTCGACGGCATAACAATACTGTCTCGATAACCCCGTCAGTCTAAACATCACAGATATAATATCAGACTTCGTAATCAATAACAATATCAGTCATAATCTCAATAACAATACAAATCTGACATGAAATCTCAGTCAAATCAACTCTGAAATTCATAACAAATACAGAAACAATCTGTTCTTCAATCTGACTTCGATTATACAATATTTACGGTAGCAGAAACGTCATATCTGATTCATATTCAATTCTGACAACATTATAATTACAAAACATCTCAAAACGTAATAAAACTTACGTCCTTGTGTAGCTCGAGTCGAGAGGAGTTCGATACTGCGTTCAGATTCGAATTCTGATGCACGGATTCTTCGAAATCACAAATCTAAAAGGCGTAAGGATTTTTCCTCTCCATCCTTCGACCCTTTTCTGAAATTCTGAGAGAAACCACGTGTAACTATCATATATATACTGCAAGCAACCGAATAAAACGTGGCATAGTTTTTCTTGTTGCACGTAAGACCGCGGGTGCGGTCTTCATCTTACCGCGGGTGCGGTGTGTGCACCGCGGGTGCGGTCTGACTAGCACCGCGGGTGCGGTGCTGCTACGGAATTTCTTGCCAACTTACTGTCCATGCACCGCGGGTGCGGTGATGCTTCGACCTTTCTTGCAAAAATCCACAATTGCATGACCGCGGGTGCACTCCTGTTCTGGGCGCAGGTGCGGTCTTGCAAAGTCCAATTCCTCATGTCTTTTCTTCCCTCATTGCCTGTCATGCATTCTCATATCTTCCGAGTCTCACGTTAACGAAGATTAATACTCTTGGTTTATCAATTCTATAATTCTTGGGCATTACAATCACTCCCCTTCTTAGTCCTCGGCAACCCCAAAATAAAGTCCATCGAAATGTCAATCCAAGTTCTTTTTAAGAATAGCACGCAAAAGTGTTCCCAAAGTTCTATTGACAACTTCAATTTGTCCATCCGTTTGAGGATGACAAGTAGTAGAAAACAACAATTTTGTGCCAAGTTTAGCCCATAAAGTATTCCAAAAGTAACTCAAGAATTTAACATCGCGACCAGAAACAATAGTCCTAGGAATTCTATGCAACCTAGCGACTTCTCTAAAGAACAAATCCGCAATGTTTGAAGCATCATCGGTTTTATGACAAGCTATAAAATGTGTCATCTTAGAGATTCTATCCACAAAAACAAAAATAGAATCACTCCCCTTCTTAGTCCTCGGCAACCCCAAAATAAAGTCCATCGAAATGTCAATCCAAGTTCTTTTTAAGAATAGCACGCAAAACTGTTCCCAAAGTTCTATTGAAAACTTCAATTTGTCCATCCGTTTGAGGATGACAAGTAGTAGAAAACAACAATTTTGTGCCAAGTTTAGCCCATAAAGTCTTCCAAAAGTAACTCAAGAATTTAACATCGCGACCAGAAACAATAGTCCTAGGCATGCCATGCAACCTAACGACTTCTCTAAAGAATAAATCCGCAATGTTTGAAGCATCATCAGTTTTATAACAAGCTATAAAATGTGCCATCTTAGAGAATCTATTCACAACAACAAAAATAGAATCCATCCCCTTCTTAGTCCTAGGCGACCCCAAAATAAAGTCCACAGAAATGTCAATCCAAGTTCTTTTTAAGAATAGCACGCAAAAGTGTTCCCATAGTTCTACTGACAACTTCAGTTTGTCCATCCGTTTGAGGATGACCGGTAGTAGAAAACAACAATTTTGTGCCAAGTTTAGCCCATAAAGTATTCCAAAAGTAACTCAAGAATTTAACATCGCGACCAGAAACAATAATCTTAGGAATTCCATGCAACCTAGCGACTTCTCTAAAGAACAAATCCACAATGTTTGAAGCATCATCGGTTTTATGACAAGCTATAAAATGTGCAATCTTAGAGAATCTATCCACATCAACAAAAATAGAATCCCTCCTCTTCTTAGTCCTAGGCAACCCCAAAATAAAGTCCATAGAAATGTCAATCCAAGTTCTTTTTAAGAATAGCACGCAAAAGTGTTCCCAAAGTTCTATTGAAAACTTCAGTTTGTCCATCCGTTTGAGGATGACAAGTAGTAGAAAACAACAATTTTGTGCCAAGTTTAGCCCATAAAGTCTTCCAAAAGTAACTCAAGAATTTAACATCGCGACCAGAAACAATAGTCCTAGGCATGCCATGCAACCTAACGACTTCTCTAAAGAAAAAATCCACAATGTTTGAAGCATCATCGGTTTTATAACAAGCTATAAAATGTGCCATCTTAGAGAATCTATCCACAACAACAAAAATAGAATCCATCCCCTTCTTAGTCCTAGGCAACCCCAAAATAAAGTCCATAGAAATGTCAATCCAAGTTCTTTTTAAGAATAGCACGCAAAAGTGTTCTCAAATTTCTATTGACAACTTCAGTTTGTCCACCCATTTGAGGATGACAAGTAGTAGAAAACAACAATTTTGTGCCAAGTTTAGCCCATAAAGTATTCCAAAAGTAACTCAAAAATTTAACATCGCGACCAGAAACATAGTCCTAGGCATGCCATGCAACCTAACGACTTCTCTAAAGAAAAAATCCACAATGTTTGAAGCATCATCGGTTTTATAACAAGCTATAAAATGTGCCATCTTAGAGAATCTATCCACAACAACAAAAATAGAATCCATCCCCTTCTTAGTCCTAGGCAACCCCAAAATAAAGTCCATAGAAATGTCAATCCAAGTTCTTTTTAAGAATAGCACGCAAAAGTGTTCCCAAAGTTCTATTGAAAACTTCAATTTGTCCATCCGTTTGAGGATGACAAGTAGTAGAAAACAACAATTTTGTGCCAAGTTTAGCCCATAAAGTCTTCCAAAAGTAACTCAAGAATTTAACATCGCGACCAGAAACAATAGTCCTAGGCATGCCATGCAACCTAACGACTTCTCTAAAGAAAAAATCCACAATGTTTGAAGCATCATCGGTTTTATAACAAGTTATAAAATGTGACATCTTAGAGAATCTATCCACAACAACAAAAATAGAATCCATCCCCTTCTTAGTCCTCGGCAACCCCAAAATAAAGTCCATCGAAATGTCAATCCAAGTTCTTTTTAAGAATAGCACGCAAAAGTGTTCCCAAAGTTCTATTGACAACTTCAGTTTGTCCATCCGTTTGAGGATGACAAGTAGTAGAAAACAACAATTTTGTGCCAAGTTTAGCCCATAAAGTATTCCAAAAGTAACTCAAAAATTTAACATCGCGACCAGAAACAATAGTCCTAGGCATGCTATGCAACCTAACGACTTCTCTAAAGAAAAAATCTGCAATGTTTGAAGCATCATCGGTTTTATAACAAGCTATAAAATGTGCCATCTTAGAGAATCTATCCACAACAACAAAAATAGAATCCATCCCCTTCTAAGTCCTAGGCAACCCCAAAATAAAGTCCATAGAAATGTCAATCCAAGTTCTTTTTAAGAATAGCACGCAAAAGTGTTCCCAAAGTTCTATTGACAACTTCAGTTTGTCCATCCGTTTGAGGATGAAAAGTAGTAGAAAACAACAATTTTGTGCCAAGTTTAGCCCATAAAGTATTCCAAAAGTAACTCAAGAATTTAACATCGCGACCAGAAACAATAGTCCTAGGCATTCTATGCAACCTAGCGCTTTCTCTAAAGAACAAATCCGCAATGTTGGAAGCATCATCGGTTTTATGACAAGCTATAAAATGTGTCATCTTAGAGAATCTATCCACAAAAACAAAAATAGAATCACTCCCCTTCTTAGTCCTCTGCAACCCCAAAATAAAGTCCATCGAAATGTCAATCCAAGTTCTTCTTAAGAATAGCACGCAAAACTGTTCCCAAAGTTCTATTGAAAACTTCAGTTTGTCCATCCGTTTGAGGATGACAAGTAGTAGAAAACAATAATTTTGTGCCAAGCTTAGCCCATAAAGTCTTCCAAAAGTAACTCAAGAATTTAACATCGCGACCAGATACAAGCATCATCGGTTTTATAACAAGCTATAAAATGTGCCATCTTAGAGAAACTATCCACAACAACAAAAATAGAATCCATCCCCTTCTTAGTCCTAGGCAACCCCAAAATAAAGTCCATAGAAATGTCAATCCAAGTTCTTTTTAAGAATAGCACGCAAAAGTGTTCCCAAAGTTCTATTGACAACTTCAGTTTGTCCATCCGTTTGAGGATGACAAGTAGTAGAAAACAACAATTTTGTGCCAAGTTTAGCCCATAAAGTATTCCAAAAGTAACTCAAGAATTTAACATCGCGACCAGAAACAATAGTCCTAAGCATTCCATGCAACCTAGCGACTTCTCTAAAGAACAAATCCACAATGTTTGAAGCATCATCGGTTTTATGACAAGCTATAAAATGTGCAATCTTAGAGAATCGATCCACAACAACAAAAATAGAATCCCTCCCCTTCTTAGTCCTAGGCAACCCCAAAATAAAGTCCATAGAAATGTCAATCCAAGTTCTTTTTAAGAATAGCACGCAAAAGTGTTCCCAAAGTTCTATTGACAATTTCAGTTTGTCCATCCGTTTGAGGATGACAAGTAGTAGAAAACAACAATTTTGTGCCAAGTTTAGCCCATAAAGAATTCCAAAAGTAAGTCAAGAATTTAACATCGCGACCAGAAACAATAGTCCTAGGCATTCCATGCAACCTAGCGACTTCTCTAAAGAACAAATCCGCAATGTTTGAAGCATCATCGGTTTTATGACAAGCTATAAAATGTGTCATCTTAGAGAATCTATCCACAAAAACAAAAATAGAATCACTCCCCTTCTTAGTCCTCGGCAACCCCAAAATAAAGTACATCGAAATGTCAATCCAAGTTCTTTTTAAGAATAGCACGCAAAAGTGTTCCCAAAGTTCTATTGAAAACTTCAGTTTGTCCATCCGTTTGAGGATGACAAGTAGTAGAAAACAACAATTTTGTGCCAAGTTTAGCCCATAAAGTCTTCCAAAAGTAACTTAAGAATTTAACATCGCGACCAGAAACAATAGTCCTAGGCATGCCATGCAACCTAACGACTTCTCTTAAGAAAAAATCCGCAATGTTTGAAGCATCATCGGTTTTATAACAAGCTATAAAATGTGACATCTTAGAGAATCTATCCACAACAACAAAAATAGAATCCATCCACTTCTTAGTCCTAGGCCACCCCAAAATAAAGTCCATAGAAATGTCAATCCAAGTTCTTTTTAAGAATAGCACGCAAAAGTGTTCCCAAAGTTCTATTGACAACTTCAGTTTGTCCATCCGTTTGAGGATGACAAGTAGTAGAAAACAACAATTTTGTGCCAAGTTTAGCCCATAAAGTATTCCAAAAGTAACTCAAGAATTTAACATCGCGACCAGAAACAATAGTCCTAAGCATTCCATGCAACCTATCGACTTCTCTAAAGAACAAATCCGCAATGTTTGAAGCATCATCGGTTTTATGACAAGCTATAAAATGTGCAGTCTTAGAGAATCTATCCACAACAACAAAAATAGAATCCCTCCCCTTCTTAGTCCTAGGCAACCCCAAAATAAAGCCCATAGAAATGTCAATCCAACTTCTTTTTAAGAATAGCACGCAAAAGTGTTCCCAAAGTTCTATTGACAACTTCAGTTTGTCCTTCCGTTTGAGGATGACAAGCAGTAGAAAACAACAATTTTGTGCCAAGTTTAGCCCATAAAGTATTCCAAAAGTAACTCAAAAATTTAACATCGCGACCAGAAACAATAGTCCTAGGCATGCCATGCAACCTAACGACTTCTCTAAAGAAAAATTCTGCAATGTTTGAAGCATCATCGGTTTTATAACAAGCTATAAAATGTGCCATCTTAGAGAATCTATCCACAACAACAAAAATAGAATACATCCCCTTCTAAGTCCTAGGCAACCCCAAAATAAAGTCCATAGAAATGTCAATCCAAGTTCTTTTTAAGAATAGCACGCAAAAGTGTTCCCAAAGTTCTATTGACAACTTCAGTTTGTCCATCGGTTTGAGGATGACAAGTAGTAGAAAACAACAATTTTGTGCCAAGTTTAGCCAATAAAGTATTCCAAAAGTAACTCAAGAATTTAACATCGCGACCAGAAACAATAGTCCTAGGAATTCCATGCAACCTAGCGACTTCTCTAATGAACAAATCCGCAATGTTTGAAGCATCATCGGTTTTATGACAAGCTATAAAATGTGTCATCTTAGAGAATCTATCCAACAAAACAAAAATAGAATCACTCCCCTTTTTAGTCCTCGGCAACCCCAAAATAAAGTCCATCGAAATGTCAATCCAAGTTCTTTTTAAGAATAGCACGCAAAAGTGTTCCCAAAGTTCTATTGACAACTTCAGTTTGTCCATCCGTTTGAGGATGACAAGTAGTAGAAAACAACAATTTTGTGCCAAGTTTAGCCCATAAAGTATTCCATAAGTAACTCAAGAATTTAAAATCGCGACCAGAAACAATAGTCCTAGGCATTCCATGCAACCTAGCGACTTCTCTAAAGAACAAATCCGCAATTTTGGAAGCATCATCGGTTTTATGCCAAGCTATAAAATGTGTCATCTTAGAGAATCTATCCACAAAAACAAAAATAGAATCACTCCCCTTCTTAGTCCTCGGCAACCTCAAAATAAAGTCCATCGAAATGTCAATCCAAGTTCTTTTTAAGAATAGCATGCAAAACTGTTCCCAAAGTTCTATTGAAAACATCAGTTTGTCCATCCGTTTGAGGATGACAAGTAGTAGAAAACAACAATTTTGTGCCAAGTTTAGCCCATAAAGTCTTCCAAAAGTAACTCAAGAATTTAACATCGCGACCAGAAACAATAGTCCTAGGCATGCCATGCAACCTAACGACTTCTCTAAAGAAAAAATCCGCAATGTTTGAAGCATCATCGGTTTTATAACAAGCTATAAAATGTGCCATCTTAGAGAATCTATCCACAACAACAAAAATAGAATCCATCCCCTTCTTAGTCCTAGGCAACCCCAAAATAAAGTCCATAGAAATGTCAATCCAAGTTCTTTTTAAGAATAGCAAGCAAAAGTGTTCCCAAAGTTCTATTGACAACTTCAGTTTTTCCATCCGTTTGAGGATGACAAGTAGTATAAAACAACAATTTTGTGCCAAGTTTAGCCCATAAAGTATTCCAAAAGTAACTCAAGAATTTAACATCGCGACCAGAAACAATAGTCCTAGGCATTCCATACAACCTAGCGACTTCTCTAAAGAACAAATCCGCAATGTTTGAAGCATCATCGGTTTTATGACAAGCTATAAAATGTGTCATCTTAGAGAATCTATCCACAAAACAAAAATAGAATCACTGTGGGGACCTGGACGCTAATCATCTTCTTAATTATCGTTGGGATTTAATTATCAGTTCTGATAAACATGGTCTAAAAAAAAGATTTTCTTTTTAAAATATAAATGCGGAAGGTAATGGAATCTAATTAATATACATCTCTGTATAACAACTACAAGTCAGTAGAAAAGTACAATACTGTACAACCTCAGTCTAAGGTTTAGTTACTAAGTTCAAGTAATAAAACAAGTCTACATTAAGTCCGGAATCACCACGCTATCTAGTCCAGCCTCTTTCTCATCTTGACCCTGATCCTGCCCCACCTGTTGCC
Source organism: Primulina eburnea (assembly GCF_022965805.1). Classification (NCBI taxonomy): domain Eukaryota; kingdom Viridiplantae; phylum Streptophyta; class Magnoliopsida; order Lamiales; family Gesneriaceae; genus Primulina; species Primulina eburnea. Next base: position 42,301,639 of record NC_133103.1, on the reverse strand, counting down.
ATGCACACATACAGACACGACAACAGCCGGATAACTCCGGTGAGAACAAATTCCAGTATAAAACATGGTAAGCATGTATAGAAACAATCTAAATCTTAAAACATGCTATCATGATCATATTTAAAAGTAATAGATTTCTTAATCTATGAAATCAACTCAAAATAAGCATGCAACTCAATTCAGATAAATATGCAGTTTAAATCAAATCATATAAACATGCTGTCATAACTGAAAGCGATAAACATGGGTTTCATAGTTTATGAAACCACATCCATAAACGCATGCAGTTCTAGTCAAATCATGACTAGACTCGACTCGACTATACTCTAGGGATCCCGGGGTGAATAAGACGTCACTGTCTGTCACCTACCCTCCCATTCAGGGTGACGTACGTCTTATTCCTAGACTTCGGTCATATCTGTATCGAATAATCTACAATAGGAGGGTATCTGCTCCTATGTAACGATACACCGAACATCTAGAAGTCTGACTATCTGTCAAACTTTCCTATCTCAAATGCAATGTATAACAATCTGTAAACAAAGCATGTTCATTTCAACGGATTTAAATATAAAGTCTATAAACAAATCACAATTATATCAAAAGATAAACAATAATCAAGTATGTGATTTTATTGGGAAACTCAAATGAGATCTGATTTGAGTTATATCTTCCCAGATATCACATGAATTATACCTTTGTCGTCCCGGTCTGACGAAGACGAAGTCTCGAAGTCAAATCTGTCCATATCCAATCTGAAAAGACAATATCGAATACATAGTATCAATGACTAACTTAATTCACAATCTGTTCTGATCAATACTCAATTCAGTACATACTCTGATCAATATCTGAACACTATACAATCTGACTCATATCAATGATATCACAATATAATCGAATTCATATCTGAATCTGAACAATCTAATTTAACTGATGTTTCGACGGCATAACAATACTGTCTCGATAACCCCGTCAGTCTAAACATCACAGATATAATATCAGACTTCGTAATCAATAACAATATCAGTCATAATCTCAATAACAATACAAATCTGACATGAAATCTCAGTCAAATCAACTCTGAAATTCATAACAAATACAGAAACAATCTGTTCTTCAATCTGACTTCGATTATACAATATTTACGGTAGCAGAAACGTCATATCTGATTCATATTCAATTCTGACAACATTATAATTACAAAACATCTCAAAACGTAATAAAACTTACGTCCTTGTGTAGCTCGAGTCGAGAGGAGTTCGATACTGCGTTCAGATTCGAATTCTGATGCACGGATTCTTCGAAATCACAAATCTAAAAGGCGTAAGGATTTTTCCTCTCCATCCTTCGACCCTTTTCTGAAATTCTGAGAGAAACCACGTGTAACTATCATATATATACTGCAAGCAACCGAATAAAACGTGGCATAGTTTTTCTTGTTGCACGTAAGACCGCGGGTGCGGTCTTCATCTTACCGCGGGTGCGGTGTGTGCACCGCGGGTGCGGTCTGACTAGCACCGCGGGTGCGGTGCTGCTACGGAATTTCTTGCCAACTTACTGTCCATGCACCGCGGGTGCGGTGATGCTTCGACCTTTCTTGCAAAAATCCACAATTGCATGACCGCGGGTGCACTCCTGTTCTGGGCGCAGGTGCGGTCTTGCAAAGTCCAATTCCTCATGTCTTTTCTTCCCTCATTGCCTGTCATGCATTCTCATATCTTCCGAGTCTCACGTTAACGAAGATTAATACTCTTGGTTTATCAATTCTATAATTCTTGGGCATTACAATCACTCCCCTTCTTAGTCCTCGGCAACCCCAAAATAAAGTCCATCGAAATGTCAATCCAAGTTCTTTTTAAGAATAGCACGCAAAAGTGTTCCCAAAGTTCTATTGACAACTTCAATTTGTCCATCCGTTTGAGGATGACAAGTAGTAGAAAACAACAATTTTGTGCCAAGTTTAGCCCATAAAGTATTCCAAAAGTAACTCAAGAATTTAACATCGCGACCAGAAACAATAGTCCTAGGAATTCTATGCAACCTAGCGACTTCTCTAAAGAACAAATCCGCAATGTTTGAAGCATCATCGGTTTTATGACAAGCTATAAAATGTGTCATCTTAGAGATTCTATCCACAAAAACAAAAATAGAATCACTCCCCTTCTTAGTCCTCGGCAACCCCAAAATAAAGTCCATCGAAATGTCAATCCAAGTTCTTTTTAAGAATAGCACGCAAAACTGTTCCCAAAGTTCTATTGAAAACTTCAATTTGTCCATCCGTTTGAGGATGACAAGTAGTAGAAAACAACAATTTTGTGCCAAGTTTAGCCCATAAAGTCTTCCAAAAGTAACTCAAGAATTTAACATCGCGACCAGAAACAATAGTCCTAGGCATGCCATGCAACCTAACGACTTCTCTAAAGAATAAATCCGCAATGTTTGAAGCATCATCAGTTTTATAACAAGCTATAAAATGTGCCATCTTAGAAAATCTATTCACAACAACAAAAATAGAATCCATCCCCTTCTTAGTCCTAGGCGACCCCAAAATAAAGTCCACAGAAATGTCAATCCAAGTTCTTTTTAAGAATAGCACGCAAAAGTGTTCCCATAGTTCTACTGACAACTTCAGTTTGTCCATCCGTTTGAGGATGACCGGTAGTAGAAAACAACAATTTTGTGCCAAGTTTAGCCCATAAAGTATTCCAAAAGTAACTCAAGAATTTAACATCGCGACCAGAAACAATAATCTTAGGAATTCCATGCAACCTAGCGACTTCTCTAAAGAACAAATCCACAATGTTTGAAGCATCATCGGTTTTATGACAAGCTATAAAATGTGCAATCTTAGAGAATCTATCCACATCAACAAAAATAGAATCCCTCCTCTTCTTAGTCCTAGGCAACCCCAAAATAAAGTCCATAGAAATGTCAATCCAAGTTCTTTTTAAGAATAGCACGCAAAAGTGTTCCCAAAGTTCTATTGAAAACTTCAGTTTGTCCATCCGTTTGAGGATGACAAGTAGTAGAAAACAACAATTTTGTGCCAAGTTTAGCCCATAAAGTCTTCCAAAAGTAACTCAAGAATTTAACATCGCGACCAGAAACAATAGTCCTAGGCATGCCATGCAACCTAACGACTTCTCTAAAGAAAAAATCCACAATGTTTGAAGCATCATCGGTTTTATAACAAGCTATAAAATGTGCCATCTTAGAGAATCTATCCACAACAACAAAAATAGAATCCATCCCCTTCTTAGTCCTAGGCAACCCCAAAATAAAGTCCATAGAAATGTCAATCCAAGTTCTTTTTAAGAATAGCACGCAAAAGTGTTCTCAAATTTCTATTGACAACTTCAGTTTGTCCACCCGTTTGAGGATGACAAGTAGTAGAAAACAACAATTTTGTGCCAAGTTTAGCCCATAAAGTATTCCAAAAGTAACTCAAAAATTTAACATCGCGACCAGAAACATAGTCCTAGGCATGCCATGCAACCTAACGACTTCTCTAAAGAAAAAATCCACAATGTTTGAAGCATCATCGGTTTTATAACAAGCTATAAAATGTGCCATCTTAGAGAATCTATCCACAACAACAAAAATAGAATCCATCCCCTTCTTAGTCCTAGGCAACCCCAAAATAAAGTCCATAGAAATGTCAATCCAAGTTCTTTTTAAGAATAGCACGCAAAAGTGTTCCCAAAGTTCTATTGAAAACTTCAATTTGTCCATCCGTTTGAGGATGACAAGTAGTAGAAAACAACAATTTTGTGCCAAGTTTAGCCCATAAAGTCTTCCAAAAGTAACTCAAGAATTTAACATCGCGACCAGAAACAATAGTCCTAGGCATGCCATGCAACCTAACGACTTCTCTAAAGAAAAAATCCGCAATGTTTGAAGCATCATCGGTTTTATAACAAGCTATAAAATGTGCCATCTTAGAGAATCTATCCACAACAACAAAAATAGAATCCATCCCCTTCTTAGTCCTAGGCAACCCCAAAATAAAGTCCATAGAAATGTCAATCCAAGTTCTTTTTAAGAATAGCACGCAAAAGTGTTCCCAAAGTTCTATTGACAACTTCAGTTTGTCCATCCGTTTGAGGATGACAAGTAGTAGAAAACAACAATTTTGTGCCAAGTTTAGCCCATAAAGTATTCCAAAAGTAACTCAAGAATTTAACATCGCGACCAGAAACAATAGTCCTAGGCATTCTATGCAACCTAGCGACTTCTCTAAAGAACAAATCCGCAATGTTTGAAGCATCATCGGTTTTATGACAAGCTATAAAATGTGTCATCTTAGAGAATCTATCCACAAAAACAAAAATAGAATCACTCCCCTTCTTAGTCCTAGGCAACCCCAAAATAAAGTCCATAGAAATGTCAATCCAAGTTCTTTTTAAGAATAGCACGCAAAAGTGTTCCCAAAGTTCTATTGACAACTTCAGTTTGTCCATCCGTTTGAGGATGACAAGTAGTAGAAAACAACAATTTTGTGCCAAGTTTAGCCCATAAAGTATTCCAAAAGTAACTCAAGAATTTAACATCGCGACCAGAAACAATAGTCCTAGGCATTCTATGCAACCTAGCGACTTCTCTAAAGAACAAATCCGCAATGTTTGAAGCATCATCGGTTTTATGACAAGCTATAAAATGTGTCATCTTAGAGAATCTATCCACAAAAACAAAAATAGAATCACTCCCCTTCTTAGTCCTAGGCAACCCCAAAATAAAGTCCATAGAAATGTCAATCCAAGTTCTTTTTAAGAATAGCACGCAAAAGTGTTCCCAAAGTTCTATTGACAACTTCAGTTTGTCCATCCGTTTGAGGATGACAAGTAGTAGAAAACAACAATTTTGTGCCAAGTTTAGCCCATAAAGTATTCCAAAAGTAACTCAAGAATTTAACATCGCGACCAGAAACAATAGTCCTAGGCATTCCATGCAACCTAGCGACTTCTCTAAAGAACAAATCCGCAATGTTTGAAGCATCATCGGTTTTATGACAAGCTATAAAATGTGCAATCTTAGAGAATCTATCCACAACAACAAAAATAGAATCCCTCCCCTTCTTAGTCCTAGGCAACCCCAAAATAAAGTCCATAGAAATGTCAATCCAAGTTCTTTTTAAGAATAGCACGCAAAAGTGTTCCCAAAGTTCTATTGACAACTTCAGTTTGTCCATCCGTTTGAGGATGACAAGTAGTAGAAAACAACAATTTTGTGCCAAGTTTAGCCCATAAAGTATTCCAAAAGTAACTCAAGAATTTAACATCGCGACCAGAAACAATAGTCCTAGGCATTCCATGCAACCTAGCGACTTCTCTAAAGAACAAATCCGCAATGTTTGAAGCATCATCGGTTTTATGACAAGCTATAAAATGTGTCATCTTAGAGAATCTATCCACAAAAACAAAAATAGAATCACTCCCCTTCTTAGTCCTCGGCAACCCCAAAATAAAGTCCATAGAAATGTCAATCCAAGTTCTTTTTAAGAATAGCACGCAAAAGTGTTCCCAAAGTTCTATTGACAACTTCAGTTTGTCCATCCGTTTGAGGATGACAAGTAGTAGAAAACAACAATTTTGTGCCAAGTTTAGCCCATAAAGTCTTCCAAAAGTAACTCAAGAATTTAACATCGCGACCAGAAACAATAGTCCTAGGCATGCCATGCAACCTAACGACTTCTCTAAAGAAAAAATCCGCAATGTTTGAAGCATCATCGGTTTTATAACAAGCTATAAAATGTGCCATCTTAGAGAATCTATCCACAACAACAAAAATAGAATCCATCCCCTTCTTAGTCCTAGGCAACCCCAAAATAAAGTCCATAGAAATGTCAATCCAAGTTCTTTTTAAGAATAGCACGCAAAAGTGTTCCCAAAGTTCTATTGACAACTTCAGTTTGTCCATCCGTTTGAGGATGACAAGTAGTAGAAAACAACAATTTTGTGCCAAGTTTAGCCCATAAAGTATTCCAAAAGTAACTCAAGAATTTAACATCGCGACCAGAAACAATAGTCCTAGGCATTCCATGCAACCTATCGACTTCTCTAAAGAACAAATCCGCAATGTTTGAAGCATCATCGGTTTTATGACAAGCTATAAAATGTGCAGTCTTAGAGAATCTATCCACAACAACAAAAATAGAATCCCTCCCCTTCTTAGTCCTAGGCAACCCCAAAATAAAGTCCATAGAAATGTCAATCCAAGTTCTTTTTAAGAATAGCACGCAAAAGTGTTCTCAAAGTTCTATTGACAACTTCAGTTTGTCCATCCGTTTGAGGATGACAAGTAGTAGAAAACAACAATTTTGTGCCAAGTTTAGCCCATAAAGTATTCCAAAAGTAACTCAAGAATTTAACATCGCGACCAGAAACAATAGTCCTAGGCATGCCATGCAACCTAACGACTTCTCTAAAGAAAAAATCCGCAATGTTTGAAGCATCATCGGTTTTATAACAAGCTATAAAATGTGCCATCTTAGAGAATCTATCCACAACAACAAAAATAGAATCCATCCCCTTCTAAGTCCTAGGCAACCCCAAAATAAAGTCCATAGAAATGTCAATCCAAGTTCTTTTTAAGAATAGCACGCAAAAGTGTTCCCAAAGTTCTATTGACAACTTCAGTTTGTCCATCCGTTTGAGGATGACAAGTAGTAGAAAACAACAATTTTGTGCCAAGTTTAGCCCATAAAGTATTCCAAAAGTAACTCAAGAATTTAACATCGCGACCAGAAACAATAGTCCTAGGCATTCTATGCAACCTAGCGACTTCTCTAAAGAACAAATCCGCAATGTTTGAAGCATCATCGGTTTTATGACAAGCTATAAAATGTGCCATCTTAGAGAATCTATCCACAACAACAAAAATAGAATCCCTCCCCTTCTTAGTCCTAGGCAACCCCAAAATAAAGTCCATAGAAATGTCAATCCAAGTTCTTTTTAAGAATAGCACGCAAAAGTGTTCCCAAAGTTCTATTGACAACTTCAGTTTGTCCATCCGTTTGAGGATGACAAGTAGTAGAAAACAACAATTTTGTGCCAAGTTTAGCCCATAAAGTATTCCAAAAGTAACTCAAGAATTTAACATCGCGACCAGAAACAATAGTCCTAGGCATTCCATGCAACCTAGCGACTTCTCTAAAGAACAAATCCGCAATGTTTGAAGCATCATCGGTTTTATGACAAGCTATAAAATGTGTCATCTTAGAGAATCTATCCACAACAACAAAAATAGAATCACTCCCCTTCTTAGTCCTAGGCAACCCCAAAATAAAGTCCATAGAAATGTCAATCCAAGTTCTTTTTAAGAATAGCACGCAAAAGTGTTCCCAAAGTTCTATTGACAACTTCAGTTTGTCCATCCGTTTGAGGATGACAAGTAGTAGAAAACAACAATTTTGTGCCAAGTTTAGCCCATAAAGTATTCCAAAAGTAACTCAAGAATTTAACATCGCGACCAGAAACAATAGTCCTAGGCATGCCATGCAACCTAGCGACTTCTCTAAAGAACAAATCCGCAATGTTTGAAGCATCATCGGTTTTATGACAAGCTATAAAATGTGTCATCTTAGAGAATCTATCCACAACAACAAAAATAGAATCCCTCCCCTTCTTAGTCCTAGGCAACCCCAAAATAAAGTCCATAGAAATGTCAATCCAAGTTCTTTTTAAGAATAGCACGCAAAAGTGTTCCCAAAGTTCTATTGACAACTTCAGTTTGTCCATCCGTTTGAGGATGACAAGTAGTAGAAAACAACAATTTGTGCCAAGTTTAGCCCATAAAGTATTCCAAAAGTAACTCAAGAATTTAACATCGCGACCAGAAACAATAGTCCTAGGCATGCCATGCAACCTAGCGACTTCTCTAAAGAACAAATCCGCAATGTTTGAAGCATCATCGGTTTTATGACAAGCTATAAAATGTGTCATCTTAGAGAATCTATCCACAACAACAAAAATAGAATCCCTCCCCTTCTTAGTCCTAGGCAACCCCAAAATAAAGTCCATCGAAATGTCAATCCAAGTTCTTTTTAAGAATAGCACGCAAAAGTGTTCCCAAAGTTCTATTGACAACTTCAGTTTGTCCATCCGTTTGAGGATGACAAGTAGTAGAAAACAACAATTTTGTGCCAAGTTTAGCCCATAAAGTATTCCAAAAGTAACTCAAGAATTTAACATCGCGACCAGAAACAATAGTCCTAGGCATGCCATGCAACCCTAGCGACTTCTCTAAAGAAAAAATCCGCAATGTTTGAAGCATCATCGGTTTTATGACAAGCTATAAAATGTGTCATCTTAGAGAATCTATCCACAAAACAAAAATAGAATCCACTCCCCTTCTTAGTCCTCGGCAACCCCAAAATAAAGTCCATAGAAATGTCAATCCAAGTTCTTTTTAAGAATAGCACGCAAAAGTGTTCCCAAAGTTCTATTGACAACTTCAGTTTGTCCATCCGTTTGAGGATGACAAGTAGTAGAAAACAACAATTTTGTGCCAAGTTTAGCCCATAAAGTATTCCAAAAGTAACTCAAGAATTTAACATCGCGACCAGAAACAATAGTCCTAGGAATTCCATGCAACCTAGCGACTTCTCTAAAGAACAAATCCGCAATGTTTGAAGCATCATCGGTTTTATGACAAGCTATAAAATGTGTCATCTTAGAGAATCTATCCACAAAACAAAAATAGAATCACTCCCCTTCTTAGTCCTCGGCAACCCCAAAATAAAGTCCATCGAAATGTCAATCCAAGTTCTTTTTAAGAATAGCACGCAAAAGTGTTCCCAAAGTTCTATTGACAACTTCAGTTTGTCCATCCGTTTGAGGATGACAAGTAGTAGAAAACAACAATTTTGTGCCAAGTTTAGCCCATAAAGTATTCCAAAAGTAACTCAAGAATTTAACATCGCGACCAGAAACAATAGTCCTAGGCATTCCATGCAACCTAGCGACTTCTCTAAAGAACAAATCCGCAATGTTTGAAGCATCATCGGTTTTATGACAAGCTATAAAATGTGTCATCTTAGAGAATCTATCCACAACAACAAAAATAGAATCCCTCCCCTTCTTAGTCCTCGGCAACCCCAAAATAAAGTCCATAGAAATGTCAATCCAAGTTCTTTTTAAGAATAGCACGCAAAAGTGTTCCCAAAGTTCTATTGACAACTTCAGTTTGTCCATCCGTTTGAGGATGACAAGTAGTAGAAAACAACAATTTTGTGCCAAGTTTAGCCCATAAAGTATTCCAAAAGTAACTCAAGAATTTAACATCGCGACCAGAAACAATAGTCCTAGGCATTCCATGCAACCTAACGACTTCTCTAAAGAACAAATCCGCAATGTTTGAAGCATCATCGGTTTTATGACAAGCTATAAAATGTGCCATCTTAGAGAATCTATCCACAACAACAAAAATAGAATCCCTCCCCTTCTTAGTCCTAGGCAACCCCAAAATAAAGTCCATAGAAATGTCAATCCAAGTTCTTTTTAAGAATAGCACGCAAAAGTGTTCCCAAAGTTCTATTGACAACTTCAGTTTGTCCATCCGTTTGAGGATGACAAGTAGTAGAAAACAACAATTTTGTGCCAAGTTTAGCCCATAAAGTATTCCAAAAGTAACTCAAGAATTTAACATCGCGACCAGAAACAATAGTCCTAGGCATTCCATGCAACCTAGCGACTTCTCTAAAGAACAAATCCGCAATGTTTGAAGCATCATCGGTTTTATGACAAGCTATAAAATGTGCATCTTAGAGAATCTATCCACAACAACAAAAATAGAATCCCTCCCCTTCTTAGTCCTCGGCAACCCCAAAATAAAGTCCATCGAAATGTCAATCCAAGTTCTTTTTAAGAATAGCACGCAAAAGTGTTCCCAAAGTTCTATTGACAACTTCAGTTTGTCCATCCGTTTGAGGATGACAAGTAGTAGAAAACAACAATTTTGTGCCAAGTTTAGCCCATAAAGTATTCCAAAAGTAACTCAAGAATTTAACATCGCGACCAGAAACAATAGTCCTAGGCATGCCATGCAACCTAGCGACTTCTCTAAAGAACAAATCCGCAATGTTTGAAGCATCATCGGTTTTATGACAAGCTATAAAATGTGCCATCTTAGAGAATCTATCCACAACAACAAAAATAGAATCCCTCCCCTTCTTAGTCCTAGGCAACCCCAAAATAAAGTCCATAGAAATGTCAATCCAAGTTCTTTTTAAGAATAGCACGCAAAAGTGTTCCCAAAGTTCTATTGACAACTTCAGTTTGTCCATCCGTTTGAGGATGACAAGTAGTAGAAAACAACAATTTTGTGCCAAGTTTAGCCCATAAAGTATTCCAAAAGTAACTCAAGAATTTAACATCGCGACCAGAAACAATAGTCCTAGGCATTCCATGCAACCTAGCGACTTCTCTAAAGAACAAATCCGCAATGTTTGAAGCATCATCGGTTTTATGACAAGCTATAAAATGTGCCATCTTAGAGAATCTATCCACAACAACAAAAATAGAATCCCTCCCCTTCTTAGTCCTAGGCAACCCCAAAATAAAGTCCATAGAAATGTCAATCCAAGTTCTTTTTAAGAATAGCACGCAAAAGTGTTCCCAAAGTTCTATTGACAACTTCAGTTTGTCCATCCGTTTGAGGATGACAAGTAGTAGAAAACAACAATTTTGTGCCAAGTTTAGCCCATAAAGTATTCCAAAAGTAACTCAAGAATTTAACATCGCGACCAGAAACAATAGTCCTAGGCATTCCATGCAACCTAGCGACTTCTCTAAAGAACAAATCCGCAATGTTTGAAGCATCATCGGTTTTATGACAAGCTATAAAATGTGTCATCTTAGAGAATCTATCCACAACAACAAAAATAGAATCCACTCCCCTTCTTAGTCCTCGGCAACCCCAAAATAAAGTCCATAGAAATGTCAATCCAAGTTCTTTTTAAGAATAGCACGCAAAAGTGTTCCCAAAGTTCTATTGACAACTTCAGTTTGTCCATCCGTTTGAGGATGACAAGTAGTAGAAAACAACAATTTTGTGCCAAGTTTAGCCCATAAAGTATTCCAAAAGTAACTCAAGAATTTAACATCGCGACCAGAAACAATAGTCCTAGGCATTCCATGCAACCTAAGCGACTTCTCTAAAGAACAAATCCGCAATGTTTGAAGCATCATCGGTTTTATGACAAGCTATAAAATGTGCATCTTAGAGAATCTATCCACAACAACAAAAATAGAATCACTCCCCTTCTTAGTCCTAGGCAACCCCAAAATAAAGTCCATAGAAATGTCAATCCAAGTTCTTTTTAAGAATAGCACGCAAAAGTGTTCCCAAAGTTCTATTGACAACTTCAGTTTGTCCATCCGTTTGAGGATGACAAGTAGTAGAAAACAACAATTTTGTGCCAAGTTTAGCCCATAAAGTATTCCAAAAGTAACTCAAGAATTTAACATCGCGACCAGAAACAATAGTCCTAGGCATTCCATGCAACCTAGCGACTTCTCTAAAGAACAAATCCGCAATGTTTGAAGCATCATCGGTTTTATGACAAGCTATAAAATGTGCATCTTAGAGAATCTATCCACAAAAACAAAAATAGAATCACTCCCCTTCTTAGTCCTAGGCAACCCCAAAATAAAGTCCATAGAAATGTCAATCCAAGTTCTTTTTAAGAATAGCACGCAAAAGTGTTCCCAAAGTTCTATTGACAACTTCAGTTTGTCCATCCGTTTGAGGATGACAAGTAGTAGAAAACAACAATTTTGTGCCAAGTTTAGCCCATAAAGTATTCCAAAAGTAACTCAAGAATTTAACATCGCGACCAGAAACAATAGTCCTAGGCATTCCATGCAACCTAGCGACTTCTCTAAAGAACAAATCCGCAATGTTTGAAGCATCATCGGTTTTATGACAAGCTATAAAATGTGTCATCTTAGAGAATCTATCCACAACAACAAAAATAGAATCACTCCCCTTCTTAGTCCTAGGCAACCCCAAAATAAAGTCCATAGAAATGTCAATCCAAGTTCTTTTTAAGAATAGCACGCAAAAGTGTTCCCAAAGTTCTATTGACAACTTCAGTTTGTCCATCCGTTTGAGGATGACAAGTAGTAGAAAACAACAATTTTGTGCCAAGTTTAGCCCATAAAGTATTCCAAAAGTAACTCAAGAATTTAACATCGCGACCAGAAACAATAGTCCTAGGCATTCCATGCAACCTAGCGACTTCTCTAAAGAACAAATCCGCAATGTTTGAAGCATCATCGGTTTTATGACAAGCTATAAAATGTGTCATCTTAGAGAATCTATCCACAACAACAAAAATAGAATCACTCCCCTTCTTAGTCCTAGGCAACCCCAAAATAAAGTCCATAGAAATGTCAATCCAAGTTCTTTTTAAGAATAGCACGCAAAAGTGTTCCCAAAGTTCTATTGACAACTTCAGTTTGTCCATCCGTTTGAGGATGACAAGTAGTAGAAAACAACAATTTTGTGCCAAGTTTAGCCCATAAAGTATTCCAAAAGTAACTCAAGAATTTAACATCGCGACCAGAAACAATAGTCCTAGGCATTCCATGCAACCTAGCGACTTCTCTAAAGAACAAATCCGCAATGTTTGAAGCATCATCGGTTTTATGACAAGCTATAAAATGTGTCATCTTAGAGAATCTATCCACAACAACAAAAATAGAATCACTCCCCTTCTTAGTCCTCGGCAACCCCAAAATAAAGTCCATAGAAATGTCAATCCAAGTTCTTTTTAAGAATAGCACGCAAAAGTGTTCCCAAAGTTCTATTGACAACTTCAGTTTGTCCATCCGTTGAGGATGACAAGTAGTAGAAAACAACAATTTTGTGCCAAGTTTAGCCCATAAAGTATTCCAAAAGTAACTCAAGAATTTAACATCGCGACCAGAAACAATAGTCCTAGGCATTCCATGCAACCTAGCGACTTCTCTAAAGAACAAATCCGCAATGTTTGAAGCATCATCGGTTTTATGACAAGCTATAAAATGTGCATCTTAGAGAATCTATCCACAACAACAAAAATAGAATCCCTCCCCTTCTTAGTCCTAGGCAACCCCAAAATAAAGTCCATAGAAATGTCAATCCAAGTTCTTTTTAAGAATAGCACGCAAAAGTGTTCCCAAAGTTCTATTGACAACTTCAGTTTGTCCATCCGTTTGAGGATGACAAGTAGTAGAAAACAACAATTTTGTGCCAAGTTTAGCCCATAAAGTATTCCAAAAGTAACTCAAGAATTTAACATCGCGACCAGAAACAATAGTCCTAGGCATTCCATGCAACCTAGCGACTTCTCTAAAGAACAAATCCGCAATGTTTGAAGCATCATCGGTTTTATGACAAGCTATAAAATGTGTCCATCTTAGAGAATCTATCCACAACAACAAAAATAGAATCCCTCCCCTTCTTAGTCCTAGGCAACCCCAAAATAAAGTCCATAGAAATGTCAATCCAAGTTCTTTTAAGAATAGCACGCAAAAGTGTTCCCAAAGTTCTATTGACAACTTCAGTTTGTCCATCCGTTTGAGGATGACAAGTAGTAGAAAACAACAATTTTGTGCCAAGTTTAGCCCATAAAGTATTCCAAAAGTAACTCAAGAATTTAACATCGCGACCAGAAACAATAGTCCTAGGCATGCCATGCAACCTAGCGACTTCTCTAAAGAACAAATCCGCAATGTTTGAAGCATCATCGGTTTTATAACAAGCTATAAAATGTGCATCTTAGAGAATCTATCCACAACAACAAAAATAGAATCCCTCCCCTTCTTAGTCCTAGGCAACCCCAAAATAAAGTCCATAGAAATGTCAATCCAAGTTCTTTTTAAGAATAGCACGCAAAAGTGTTCCCAAAGTTCTATTGACAACTTCAGTTTGTCCATCCGTTTGAGGATGACAAGTAGTAGAAAACAACAATTTTGTGCCAAGTTTAGCCCATAAAGTATTCCAAAAGTAACTCAAGAATTTAACATCGCGACCAGAAACAATAGTCCTAGGCATTCCATGCAACCTAGCGACTTCTCTAAAGAACAAATCCGCAATGTTTGAAGCATCATCGGTTTTATGACAAGCTATAAAATGTGCATCTTAGAGAATCTATCCACAACAACAAAAATAGAATCCCTCCCCTTCTTAGTCCTAGGCAACCCCAAAATAAAGTCCATCGAAATGTCAATCCAAGTTCTTTTTAAGAATAGCACGCAAAAGTGTTCCCAAAGTTCTATTGACAACTTCAGTTTGTCCATCCGTTTGAGGATGACAAGTAGTAGAAAACAACAATTTTGTGCCAAGTTTAGCCCATAAAGTATTCCAAAAGTAACTCAAGAATTTAACATCGCGACCAGAAACAATAGTCCTAGGCATTCCATGCAACCTAGCGACTTCTCTAAAGAAAAATCCGCAATGTTTGAAGCATCATCGGTTTTATGACAAGCTATAAAATGTGCATCTTAGAGAATCTATCCACAACAACAAAAATAGAATCCCTCCCCTTCTTAGTCCTAGGCAACCCCAAAATAAAGTCCATAGAAATGTCAATCCAAGTTCTTTTTAAGAATAGCACGCAAAAGTGTTCCCAAAGTTCTATTGACAACTTCAGTTTGTCCATCCGTTTGAGGATGACAAGTAGTAGAAAACAACAATTTTGTGCCAAGTTTAGCCCATAAAGTATTCCAAAAGTAACTCAAGAATTTAACATCGCGACCAGAAACAATAGTCCTAGGCATTCCATGCAACCTAGCGACTTCTCTAAAGAACAAATCCGCAATGTTTGAAGCATCATCGGTTTTATGACAAGCTATAAAATGTGTCATCTTAGAGAATCTATCCACAACAACAAAAATAGAATCCCTCCCCTTCTTAGTCCTAGGCAACCCCAAAATAAAGTCCATAGAAATGTCAATCCAAGTTCTTTTTAAGAATAGCACGCAAAAGTGTTCCCAAAGTTCTATTGACAACTTCAGTTTGTCCATCCGTTTGAGGATGACAAGTAGTAGAAAACAACAATTTTGTGCCAAGTTTAGCCCATAAAGTATTCCAAAAGTAACTCAAGAATTTAACATCGCGACCAGAAACAATAGTCCTAGGCATGCCATGCAACCTAGCGACTTCTCTAAAGAACAAATCCGCAATGTTTGAAGCATCATCGGTTTTATGACAAGCTATAAAATGTGCATCTTAGAGAATCTATCCACAACAACAAAATAGAATCCCTCCCCTTCTTAGTCCTAGGCAACCCCAAAATAAAGTCCATAGAAATGTCAATCCAAGTTCTTTTTAAGAATAGCACGCAAAAGTGTTCCCAAAGTTCTATTGACAACTTCAGTTTGTCCATCCGTTTGAGGATGACAAGTAGTAGAAAACAACAATTTTGTGCCAAGTTTAGCCCATAAAGTATTCCAAAAGTAACTCAAGAATTTAACATCGCGACCAGAAACAATAGTCCTAGGCATTCCATGCAACCTAGCGACTTCTCTAAAGAACAAATCCGCAATGTTTGAAGCATCATCGGTTTTATGACAAGCTATAAAATGTGCCATCTTAGAGAATCTATCCACAACAACAAAAATAGAATCACTCCCCTTCTTAGTCCTCGGCAACCCCAAAATAAAGTCCATAGAAATGTCAATCCAAGTTCTTTTTAAGAATAGCACGCAAAAGTGTTCCCAAAGTTCTATTGACAACTTCAGTTTGTCCATCCGTTTGAGGATGACAAGTAGTAGAAAACAACAATTTTGTGCCAAGTTTAGCCCATAAAGTATTCCAAAAGTAACTCAAGAATTTAACATCGCGACCAGAAACAATAGTCCTAGGCATTCCATGCAACCTAGCGACTTCTCTAAAGAACAAATCCGCAATGTTTGAAGCATCATCGGTTTTATGAACAAGCTATAAAATGTGCCATCTTAGAGAATCTATCCACAACAACAAAAATAGAATCACTCCCCTTCTTAGTCCTAGGCAACCCCAAAATAAAGTCCATAGAAATGTCAATCCAAGTTCTTTTTAAGAATAGCACGCAAAAGTGTTCCCAAAGTTCTATTGACAACTTCAGTTTGTCCATCCGTTTGAGGATGACAAGTAGTAGAAAACAACAATTTTGTGCCAAGTTTAGCCCATAAAGTATTCCAAAAGTAACTCAAGAATTTAACATCGCGACCAGAAACAATAGTCCTAGGCATTCCATGCAACCTAGCGACTTCTCTAAAGAACAAATCCGCAATGTTTGAAGCATCATCGGTTTTATGACAAGCTATAAAATGTGTCATCTTAGAGAATCTATCCACAAAAACAAAAATAGAATCACTCCCCTTCTTAGTCCTCGGCAACCCCAAAATAAAGTCCATCGAAATGTCAATCCAAGTTCTTTTTAAGAATAGCACGCAAAAGTGTTCCCAAAGTTCTATTGACAACTTCAGTTTGTCCATCCGTTTGAGGATGACAAGTAGTAGAAAACAACAATTTTGTGCCAAGTTTAGCCCATAAAGTATTCCAAAAGTAACTCAAGAATTTAACATCGCGACCAGAAACAATAGTCCTAGGAATTCCATGCAACCTAGCGACTTCTCTAAATGAACAAATCCGCAATGTTTGAAGCATCATCGGTTTTATGACAAGCTATAAAATGTGTCATCTTAGAGAATCTATCCACAAACAACAAAATAGAATCCCTCCCCTTCTTAGTCCTAGGCAACCCCAAAATAAAGTCCATAGAAATGTCAATCCAAGTTCTTTTTAAGAATAGCACGCAAAAGTGTTCCCAAAGTTCTATTGACAACTTCAGTTTGTCCATCCGTTTGAGGATGACAAGTAGTAGAAAACAACAATTTTGTGCCAAGTTTAGCCCATAAAGTATTCCAAAAGTAACTCAAGAATTTAACATCGCGACCAGAAACAATAGTCCTAGGCATTCCATGCAACCTAGCGACTTCTCTAAAGAACAAATCCGCAATGTTTGAAGCATCATCGGTTTTATGACAAGCTATAAAATGTGCCATCTTAGAGAATCTATCCACAACAACAAAAATAGAATCCCTCCCCTTCTTAGTCCTAGGCAACCCCAAAATAAGTCCATAGAAATGTCAATCCAAGTTCTTTTTAAGAATAGCACGCAAAAGTGTTCCCAAAGTTCTATTGACAACTTCAGTTTGTCCATCCGTTTGAGGATGACAAGTAGTAGAAAACAACAATTTTGTGCCAAGTTTAGCCCATAAAGTATTCAAAAGTAACTCAAGAATTTAACATCGCGACCAGAAACAATAGTCCTAGGCATTCCATGCAACCTAGCGACTTCTCTAAAGAACAAATCCGCAATGTTTGAAGCATCATCGGTTTTATGACAAGCTATAAAATGTGTCATCTTAGAGAATCTATCCACAAAAACAAAAATAGAATCACTCCCCTTCTTAGTCCTCGGCAACCCCAAAATAAAGTCCATCGAAATGTCAATCCAAGTTCTTTTTAAGAATAGCACGCAAAAGTGTTCCCAAAGTTCTATTGACAACTTCAGTTTGTCCATCCGTTTGAGGATGACAAGTAGTAGAAAACAACAATTTTGTGCCAAGTTTAGCCCATAAAGTATTCCAAAAGTAACTCAAGAATTTAACATCGCGACCAGAAACAATAGTCCTAGGCATTCCATGCAACCTAGCGACTTCTCTAAAGAACAAATCCGCAATGTTTGAAGCATCATCGGTTTTATGACAAGCTATAAAATGTGTCATCTTAGAGAATCTATCCACAAAAACAAAAATAGAATCACTCCCCTTCTTAGTCCTCGGCAACCCCAAAATAAAGTCCATAGAAATGTCAATCCAAGTTCTTTTTAAGAATAGCACGCAAAAGTGTTCCCAAAGTTCTATTGACAACTTCAGTTTGTCCATCCGTTTGAGGATGACAAGTAGTAGAAAACAACAATTTTGTGCCAAGTTTAGCCCATAAAGTATTCCAAAAGTAACTCAAGAATTTAACATCGCGACCAGAAACAATAGTCCTAGGCATGCCATGCAACCTAACGACTTCTCTAAAGAACAAATCCGCAATGTTTGAAGCATCATCGGTTTTATGACAAGCTATAAAATGTGCATCTTAGAGAATCTATCCACAACAACAAAAATAGAATCACTCCCCTTCTTAGTCCTAGGCAACCCCAAAATAAAGTCCATAGAAATGTCAATCCAAGTTCTTTTTAAGAATAGCACGCAAAAGTGTTCCCAAAGTTCTATTGACAACTTCAGTTTGTCCATCCGTTTGAGGATGACAAGTAGTAGAAAACAACAATTTTGTGCCAAGTTTAGCCCATAAAGTATTCCAAAAGTAACTCAAGAATTTAACATCGCGACCAGAAACAATAGTCCTAGGCATTCCATGCAACCTAGCGACTTCTCTAAAGAACAAATCCGCAATGTTTGAAGCATCATCGGTTTTATGACAAGCTATAAAATGTGTCATCTTAGAGAATCTATCCACAAAACAAAAATAGAATCACTCCCCTTCTTAGTCCTCGGCAACCCCAAAATAAAGTCCATCGAAATGTCAATCCAAGTTCTTTTTAAGAATAGCACGCAAAAGTGTTCCCAAAGTTCTATTGACAACTTCAGTTTGTCCATCCGTTTGAGGATGACAAGTAGTAGAAAACAACAATTTTGTGCCAAGTTTAGCCCATAAAGTATTCCAAAAGTAACTCAAGAATTTAACATCGCGACCAGAAACAATAGTCCTAGGCATTCCATGCAACCTAGCGACTTCTCTAAAGAACAAATCCGCAATGTTTGAAGCATCATCGGTTTTATGACAAGCTATAAAATGTGTCATCTTAGAGAATCTATCCACAAAAACAAAAATAGAATCACTCCCCTTCTTAGTCCTCGGCAACCCCAAAATAAAGTCCATAGAAATGTCAATCCAAGTTCTTTTTAAGAATAGCACGCAAAAGTGTTCCCAAAGTTCTATTGACAACTTCAGTTTGTCCATCCGTTTGAGGATGACAAGTAGTAGAAAACAACAATTTTGTGCCAAGTTTAGCCCATAAAGTATTCCAAAAGTAACTCAAGAATTTAACATCGCGACCAGAAACAATAGTCCTAGGCATTCCATGCAACCTAGCGACTTCTCTAAAGAACAAATCCGCAATGTTTGAAGCATCATCGGTTTTATGACAAGCTATAAAATGTGTCATCTTAGAGAATCTATCCACAACAACAAAAATAGAATCCCTCCCCTTCTTAGTCCTAGGCAACCCCAAAATAAAGTCCATAGAAATGTCAATCCAAGTTCTTTTTAAGAATAGCACGCAAAAGTGTTCCCAAAGTTCTATTGACAACTTCAGTTTGTCCATCCGTTTGAGGATGACAAGTAGTAGAAAACAACAATTTTGTGCCAAGTTTAGCCCATAAAGTATTCCAAAAGTAACTCAAGAATTTAACATCGCGACCAGAAACAATAGTCCTAGGCATTCCATGCAACCTAGCGACTTCTCTAAAGAACAAATCCGCAATGTTTGAAGCATCATCGGTTTTATGACAAGCTATAAAATGTGTCATCTTAGAGAATCTATCCACAACAACAAAAATAGAATCCCTCCCCTTCTTAGTCCTAGGCAACCCCAAAATAAAGTCCATAGAAATGTCAATCCAAGTTCTTTTTAAGAATAGCACGCAAAAGTGTTCCCAAAGTTCTATTGACAACTTCAGTTTGTCCATCCGTTTGAGGATGACAAGTAGTAGAAAACAACAATTTTGTGCCAAGTTTAGCCCATAAAGTATTCCAAAAGTAACTCAAGAATTTAACATCGCGACCAGAAACAATAGTCCTAGGCATTCCATGCAACCTAGCGACTTCTCTAAAGAACAAATCCGCAATGTTTGAAGCATCATCGGTTTTATGACAAGCTATAAAATGTGTCATCTTAGAGAATCTATCCACAAAAACAAAAATAGAATCACTCCCCTTCTTAGTCCTCGGCAACCCCAAAATAAAGTCCATCGAAATGTCAATCCAAGTTCTTTTTAAGAATAGCACGCAAAAGTGTTCCCAAAGTTCTATTGACAACTTCAGTTTGTCCATCCGTTTGAGGATGACAAGTAGTAGAAAACAACAATTTTGTGCCAAGTTTAGCCCATAAAGTATTCCAAAAGTAACTCAAGAATTTAACATCGCGACCAGAAACAATAGTCCTAGGCATTCCATGCAACCTAGCGACTTCTCTAAAGAACAAATCCGCAATGTTTGAAGCATCATCGGTTTTATGACAAGCTATAAAATGTGTCATCTTAGAGAATCTATCCACAACAACAAAAATAGAATCACTCCCCTTCTTAGTCCTCGGCAACCCCAAAATAAAGTCCATAGAAATGTCAATCCAAGTTCTTTTTAAGAATAGCACGCAAAAGTGTTCCCAAAGTTCTATTGACAACTTCAGTTTGTCCATCCGTTTGAGGATGACAAGTAGTAGAAAACAACAATTTTGTGCCAAGTTTAGCCCATAAAGTATTCCAAAAGTAACTCAAGAATTTAACATCGCGACCAGAAACAATAGTCCTAGGCATTCCATGCAACCTAGCGACTTCTCTAAAGAACAAATCCGCAATGTTTGAAGCATCATCGGTTTTATGACAAGCTATAAAATGTGTCATCTTAGAGAATCTATCCACAAAAACAAAAATAGAATCACTCCCCTTCTTAGTCCTCGGCAACCCCAAAATAAAGTCCATCGAAATGTCAATCCAAGTTCTTTTTAAGAATAGCACGCAAAAGTGTTCCCAAAGTTCTATTGACAACTTCAGTTTGTCCATCCGTTTGAGGATGACAAGTAGTAGAAAACAACAATTTTGTGCCAAGTTTAGCCCATAAAGTATTCCAAAAGTAACTCAAGAATTTAACATCGCGACCAGAAACAATAGTCCTAGGCATTCCATGCAACCTAGCGACTTCTCTAAAGAACAAATCCGCAATGTTTGAAGCATCATCGGTTTTATGACAAGCTATAAAATGTGTCATCTTAGAGAATCTATCCACAACAACAAAAATAGAATCACTCCCCTTCTTAGTCCTCGGCAACCCCAAAATAAAGTCCATCGAAATGTCAATCCAAGTTCTTTTTAAGAATAGCACGCAAAAGTGTTCCCAAAGTTCTATTGACAACTTCAGTTTGTCCATCCGTTTGAGGATGACAAGTAGTAGAAAACAACAATTTTGTGCCAAGTTTAGCCCATAAAGTATTCCAAAAGTAACTCAAGAATTTAACATCGCGACCAGAAACAATAGTCCTAGGCATTCCATGCAACCTAGCGACTTCTCTAAAGAACAAATCCGCAATGTTTGAAGCATCATCGGTTTTATGACAAGCTATAAAATGTGTCATCTTAGAGAATCTATCCACAAAACAAAAATAGAATCACTCCCCTTCTTAGTCCTCGGCAACCCCAAAATAAAGTCCATAGAAATGTCAATCCAAGTTCTTTTTAAGAATAGCACGCAAAAGTGTTCCCAAAGTTCTATTGACAACTTCAGTTTGTCCATCCGTTTGAGGATGACAAGTAGTAGAAAACAACAATTTTGTGCCAAGTTTAGCCCATAAAGTATTCCAAAAGTAACTCAAGAATTTAACATCGCGACCAGAAACAATAGTCCTAGGCATTCCATGCAACCTAGCGACTTCTCTAAAGAACAAATCCGCAATGTTTGAAGCATCATCGGTTTTATGACAAGCTATAAAATGTGTCATCTTAGAGAATCTATCCACAACAACAAAAATAGAATCCCTCCCCTTCTTAGTCCTCGGCAACCCCAAAATAAAGTCCATCGAAATGTCAATCCAAGTTCTTTTTAAGAATAGCACGCAAAAGTGTTCCCAAAGTTCTATTGACAACTTCAGTTTGTCCATCCGTTTGAGGATGACAAGTAGTAGAAAACAACAATTTTGTGCCAAGTTTAGCCCATAAAGTATTCCAAAAGTAACTCAAGAATTTAACATCGCGACCAGAAACAATAGTCCTAGGCATTCCATGCAACCTAGCGACTTCTCTAAAGAACAAATCCGCAATGTTTGAAGCATCATCGGTTTTATGACAAGCTATAAAATGTGTCATCTTAGAGAATCTATCCACAAAAACAAAAATAGAATCACTCCCCTTCTTAGTCCTCGGCAACCCCAAAATAAAGTCCATCGAAATGTCAATCCAAGTTCTTTTTAAGAATAGCACGCAAAAGTGTTCCCAAAGTTCTATTGACAACTTCAGTTTGTCCATCCGTTTGAGGATGACAAGTAGTAGAAAACAACAATTTTGTGCCAAGTTTAGCCCATAAAGTATTCCAAAAGTAACTCAAGAATTTAACATCGCGACCAGAAACAATAGTCCTAGGCATTCCATGCAACCTAGCGACTTCTCTAAAGAACAAATCCGCAATGTTTGAAGCATCATCGGTTTTATGACAAGCTATAAAATGTGTCATCTTAGAGAATCTATCCACAAAAACAAAAATAGAATCACTCCCCTTCTTAGTCCTCGGCAACCCCAAAATAAAGTCCATCGAAATGTCAATCCAAGTTCTTTTTAAGAATAGCACGCAAAAGTGTTCCCAAAGTTCTATTGACAACTTCAGTTTGTCCATCCGTTTGAGGATGACAAGTAGTAGAAAACAACAATTTTGTGCCAAGTTTAGCCCATAAAGTATTCCAAAAGTAACTCAAGAATTTAACATCGCGACCAGAAACAATAGTCCTAG
This sequence comes from Primulina eburnea, assembly GCF_022965805.1. Classification (NCBI taxonomy): domain Eukaryota; kingdom Viridiplantae; phylum Streptophyta; class Magnoliopsida; order Lamiales; family Gesneriaceae; genus Primulina; species Primulina eburnea. The sequence goes on along the minus strand of NC_133103.1, from coordinate 42,278,875 downwards.
GCATTCCATGCAACCTAGCGACTTCTCTAAAGAACAAATCCGCAATGTTTGAAGCATCATCGGTTTTATGACAAGCTATAAAATGTGTCATCTTAGAGAATCTATCCACAAAAACAAAAATAGAATCACTCCCCTTCTTAGTCCTCGGCAACCCCAAAATAAAGTCCATCGAAATGTCAATCCAAGTTCTTTTTAAGAATAGCACGCAAAAGTGTTCCCAAAGTTCTATTGACAACTTCAGTTTGTCCATCCGTTTGAGGATGACAAGTAGTAGAAAACAACAATTTTGTGCCAAGTTTAGCCCATAAAGTATTCCAAAAGTAACTCAAGAATTTAACATCGCGACCAGAAACAATAGTCCTAGGCATGCCATGCAACCTAGCGACTTCTCTAAAGAACAAATCCGCAATGTTTGAAGCATCATCGGTTTTATGACAAGCTATAAAATGTGTCATCTTAGAGAATCTATCCACAAAAACAAAAATAGAATCACTCCCCTTCTTAGTCCTCGGCAACCCCAAAATAAAGTCCATCGAAATGTCAATCCAAGTTCTTTTTAAGAATAGCACGCAAAAGTGTTCCCAAAGTTCTATTGACAACTTCAGTTTGTCCATCCGTTTGAGGATGACAAGTAGTAGAAAACAACAATTTTGTGCCAAGTTTAGCCCATAAAGTATTCCAAAAGTAACTCAAGAATTTAACATCGCGACCAGAAACAATAGTCCTAGGCATGCCATGCAACCTAGCGACTTCTCTAAAGAACAAATCCGCAATGTTTGAAGCATCATCGGTTTTATGACAAGCTATAAAATGTGTCATCTTAGAGAATCTATCCACAAAAACAAAAATAGAATCACTCCCCTTCTTAGTCCTCGGCAACCCCAAAATAAAGTCCATCGAAATGTCAATCCAAGTTCTTTTTAAGAATAGCACGCAAAAGTGTTCCCAAAGTTCTATTGACAACTTCAGTTTGTCCATCCGTTTGAGGATGACAAGTAGTAGAAAACAACAATTTTGTGCCAAGTTTAGCCCATAAAGTATTCCAAAAGTAACTCAAGAATTTAACATCGCGACCAGAAACAATAGTCCTAGGCATTCCATGCAACCTAGCGACTTCTCTAAAGAACAAATCCGCAATGTTTGAAGCATCATCGGTTTTATGACAAGCTATAAAATGTGTCATCTTAGAGAATCTATCCACAAAAACAAAAATAGAATCACTCCCCTTCTTAGTCCTCGGCAACCCCAAAATAAAGTCCATCGAAATGTCAATCCAAGTTCTTTTTAAGAATAGCACGCAAAAGTGTTCCCAAAGTTCTATTGACAACTTCAGTTTGTCCATCCGTTTGAGGATGACAAGTAGTAGAAAACAACAATTTTGTGCCAAGTTTAGCCCATAAAGTATTCCAAAAGTAACTCAAGAATTTAACATCGCGACCAGAAACAATAGTCCTAGGCATTCCATGCAACCTAGCGACTTCTCTAAAGAACAAATCCGCAATGTTTGAAGCATCATCGGTTTTATGACAAGCTATAAAATGTGTCATCTTAGAGAATCTATCCACAACAACAAAAATAGAATCACTCCCCTTCTTAGTCCTCGGCAACCCCAAAATAAAGTCCATCGAAATGTCAATCCAAGTTCTTTTTAAGAATAGCACGCAAAAGTGTTCCCAAAGTTCTATTGACAACTTCAGTTTGTCCATCCGTTTGAGGATGACAAGTAGTAGAAAACAACAATTTTGTGCCAAGTTTAGCCCATAAAGTATTCCAAAAGTAACTCAAGAATTTAACATCGCGACCAGAAACAATAGTCCTAGGCATTCCATGCAACCTAGCGACTTCTCTAAAGAACAAATCCGCAATGTTTGAAGCATCATCGGTTTTATGACAAGCTATAAAATGTGTCATCTTAGAGAATCTATCCACAAAAACAAAAATAGAATCACTCCCCTTCTTAGTCCTCGGCAACCCCAAAATAAAGTCCATCGAAATGTCAATCCAAGTTCTTTTTAAGAATAGCACGCAAAAGTGTTCCCAAAGTTCTATTGACAACTTCAGTTTGTCCATCCGTTTGAGGATGACAAGTAGTAGAAAACAACAATTTTGTGCCAAGTTTAGCCCATAAAGTATTCCAAAAGTAACTCAAGAATTTAACATCGCGACCAGAAACAATAGTCCTAGGCATTCCATGCAACCTAGCGACTTCTCTAAAGAACAAATCCGCAATGTTTGAAGCATCATCGGTTTTATGACAAGCTATAAAATGTGTCATCTTAGAGAATCTATCCACAAAAACAAAAATAGAATCACTCCCCTTCTTAGTCCTCGGCAACCCCAAAATAAAGTCCATCGAAATGTCAATCCAAGTTCTTTTTAAGAATAGCACGCAAAAGTGTTCCCAAAGTTCTATTGACAACTTCAGTTTGTCCATCCGTTTGAGGATGACAAGTAGTAGAAAACAACAATTTTGTGCCAAGTTTAGCCCATAAAGTATTCCAAAAGTAACTCAAGAATTTAACATCGCGACCAGAAACAATAGTCCTAGGCATTCCATGCAACCTAGCGACTTCTCTAAAGAACAAATCCGCAATGTTTGAAGCATCATCGGTTTTATGACAAGCTATAAAATGTGTCATCTTAGAGAATCTATCCACAAAAACAAAAATAGAATCACTCCCCTTCTTAGTCCTCGGCAACCCCAAAATAAAGTCCATCGAAATGTCAATCCAAGTTCTTTTTAAGAATAGCACGCAAAAGTGTTCCCAAAGTTCTATTGACAACTTCAGTTTGTCCATCCGTTTGAGGATGACAAGTAGTAGAAAACAACAATTTTGTGCCAAGTTTAGCCCATAAAGTATTCCAAAAGTAACTCAAGAATTTAACATCGCGACCAGAAACAATAGTCCTAGGCATTCCATGCAACCTAGCGACTTCTCTAAAGAACAAATCCGCAATGTTTGAAGCATCATCGGTTTTATGACAAGCTATAAAATGTGTCATCTTAGAGAATCTATCCACAAAAACAAAAATAGAATCACTCCCCTTCTTAGTCCTCGGCAACCCCAAAATAAAGTCCATCGAAATGTCAATCCAAGTTCTTTTTAAGAATAGCACGCAAAAGTGTTCCCAAAGTTCTATTGACAACTTCAGTTTGTCCATCCGTTTGAGGATGACAAGTAGTAGAAAACAACAATTTTGTGCCAAGTTTAGCCCATAAAGTATTCCAAAAGTAACTCAAGAATTTAACATCGCGACCAGAAACAATAGTCCTAGGCATTCCATGCAACCTAGCGACTTCTCTAAAGAACAAATCCGCAATGTTTGAAGCATCATCGGTTTTATGACAAGCTATAAAATGTGTCATCTTAGAGAATCTATCCACAAAAACAAAAATAGAATCACTCCCCTTCTTAGTCCTCGGCAACCCCAAAATAAAGTCCATCGAAATGTCAATCCAAGTTCTTTTTAAGAATAGCACGCAAAAGTGTTCCCAAAGTTCTATTGACAACTTCAGTTTGTCCATCCGTTTGAGGATGACAAGTAGTAGAAAACAACAATTTTGTGCCAAGTTTAGCCCATAAAGTATTCCAAAAGTAACTCAAGAATTTAACATCGCGACCAGAAACAATAGTCCTAGGCATTCCATGCAACCTAGCGACTTCTCTAAAGAACAAATCCGCAATGTTTGAAGCATCATCGGTTTTATGACAAGCTATAAAATGTGTCATCTTAGAGAATCTATCCACAAAAACAAAAATAGAATCACTCCCCTTCTTAGTCCTCGGCAACCCCAAAATAAAGTCCATCGAAATGTCAATCCAAGTTCTTTTTAAGAATAGCACGCAAAAGTGTTCCCAAAGTTCTATTGACAACTTCAGTTTGTCCATCCGTTTGAGGATGACAAGTAGTAGAAAACAACAATTTTGTGCCAAGTTTAGCCCATAAAGTATTCCAAAAGTAACTCAAGAATTTAACATCGCGACCAGAAACAATAGTCCTAGGCATTCCATGCAACCTAGCGACTTCTCTAAAGAACAAATCCGCAATGTTTGAAGCATCATCGGTTTTATGACAAGCTATAAAATGTGTCATCTTAGAGAATCTATCCACAAAAACAAAAATAGAATCACTCCCCTTCTTAGTCCTCGGCAACCCCAAAATAAAGTCCATCGAAATGTCAATCCAAGTTCTTTTTAAGAATAGCACGCAAAAGTGTTCCCAAAGTTCTATTGACAACTTCAGTTTGTCCATCCGTTTGAGGATGACAAGTAGTAGAAAACAACAATTTTGTGCCAAGTTTAGCCCATAAAGTATTCCAAAAGTAACTCAAGAATTTAACATCGCGACCAGAAACAATAGTCCTAGGCATGCCATGCAACCTAGCGACTTCTCTAAAGAACAAATCCGCAATGTTTGAAGCATCATCGGTTTTATGACAAGCTATAAAATGTGTCATCTTAGAGAATCTATCCACAAAAACAAAAATAGAATCACTCCCCTTCTTAGTCCTCGGCAACCCCAAAATAAAGTCCATCGAAATGTCAATCCAAGTTCTTTTTAAGAATAGCACGCAAAAGTGTTCCCAAAGTTCTATTGACAACTTCAGTTTGTCCATCCGTTTGAGGATGACAAGTAGTAGAAAACAACAATTTTGTGCCAAGTTTAGCCCATAAAGTATTCCAAAAGTAACTCAAGAATTTAACATCGCGACCAGAAACAATAGTCCTAGGCATTCCATGCAACCTAGCGACTTCTCTAAAGAACAAATCCGCAATGTTTGAAGCATCATCGGTTTTATGACAAGCTATAAAATGTGTCATCTTAGAGAATCTATCCACAAAAACAAAAATAGAATCACTCCCCTTCTTAGTCCTCGGCAACCCCAAAATAAAGTCCATCGAAATGTCAATCCAAGTTCTTTTTAAGAATAGCACGCAAAAGTGTTCCCAAAGTTCTATTGACAACTTCAGTTTGTCCATCCGTTTGAGGATGACAAGTAGTAGAAAACAACAATTTTGTGCCAAGTTTAGCCCATAAAGTATTCCAAAAGTAACTCAAGAATTTAACATCGCGACCAGAAACAATAGTCCTAGGCATTCCATGCAACCTAGCGACTTCTCTAAAGAACAAATCCGCAATGTTTGAAGCATCATCGGTTTTATGACAAGCTATAAAATGTGTCATCTTAGAGAATCTATCCACAAAACAAAAATAGAATCACTCCCCTTCTTAGTCCTCGGCAACCCCAAAATAAAGTCCATCGAAATGTCAATCCAAGTTCTTTTTAAGAATAGCACGCAAAAGTGTTCCCAAAGTTCTATTGACAACTTCAGTTTGTCCATCCGTTTGAGGATGACAAGTAGTAGAAAACAACAATTTTGTGCCAAGTTTAGCCCATAAAGTATTCCAAAAGTAACTCAAGAATTTAACATCGCGACCAGAAACAATAGTCCTAGGCATTCCATGCAACCTAGCGACTTCTCTAAAGAACAAATCCGCAATGTTTGAAGCATCATCGGTTTTATGACAAGCTATAAAATGTGTCATCTTAGAGAATCTATCCACAAAAACAAAAATAGAATCACTCCCCTTCTTAGTCCTCGGCAACCCCAAAATAAAGTCCATCGAAATGTCAATCCAAGTTCTTTTTAAGAATAGCACGCAAAAGTGTTCCCAAAGTTCTATTGACAACTTCAGTTTGTCCATCCGTTTGAGGATGACAAGTAGTAGAAAACAACAATTTTGTGCCAAGTTTAGCCCATAAAGTATTCCAAAAGTAACTCAAGAATTTAACATCGCGACCAGAAACAATAGTCCTAGGCATTCCATGCAACCTAGCGACTTCTCTAAAGAACAAATCCGCAATGTTTGAAGCATCATCGGTTTTATGACAAGCTATAAAATGTGTCATCTTAGAGAATCTATCCACAAAAACAAAAATAGAATCACTCCCCTTCTTAGTCCTCGGCAACCCCAAAATAAAGTCCATCGAAATGTCAATCCAAGTTCTTTTTAAGAATAGCACGCAAAAGTGTTCCCAAAGTTCTATTGACAACTTCAGTTTGTCCATCCGTTTGAGGATGACAAGTAGTAGAAAACAACAATTTTGTGCCAAGTTTAGCCCATAAAGTATTCCAAAAGTAACTCAAGAATTTAACATCGCGACCAGAAACAATAGTCCTAGGCATTCCATGCAACCTAGCGACTTCTCTAAAGAACAAATCCGCAATGTTTGAAGCATCATCGGTTTTATGACAAGCTATAAAATGTGTCATCTTAGAGAATCTATCCACAAAAACAAAAATAGAATCACTCCCCTTCTTAGTCCTCGGCAACCCCAAAATAAAGTCCATCGAAATGTCAATCCAAGTTCTTTTTAAGAATAGCACGCAAAAGTGTTCCCAAAGTTCTATTGACAACTTCAGTTTGTCCATCCGTTTGAGGATGACAAGTAGTAGAAAACAACAATTTTGTGCCAAGTTTAGCCCATAAAGTATTCCAAAAGTAACTCAAGAATTTAACATCGCGACCAGAAACAATAGTCCTAGGCATTCCATGCAACCTAGCGACTTCTCTAAAGAACAAATCCGCAATGTTTGAAGCATCATCGGTTTTATGACAAGCTATAAAATGTGTCATCTTAGAGAATCTATCCACAAAAACAAAAATAGAATCACTCCCCTTCTTAGTCCTCGGCAACCCCAAAATAAAGTCCATCGAAATGTCAATCCAAGTTCTTTTTAAGAATAGCACGCAAAAGTGTTCCCAAAGTTCTATTGACAACTTCAGTTTGTCCATCCGTTTGAGGATGACAAGTAGTAGAAAACAACAATTTTGTGCCAAGTTTAGCCCATAAAGTATTCCAAAAGTAACTCAAGAATTTAACATCGCGACCAGAAACAATAGTCCTAGGCATTCCATGCAACCTAGCGACTTCTCTAAAGAACAAATCCGCAATGTTTGAAGCATCATCGGTTTTATGACAAGCTATAAAATGTGTCATCTTAGAGAATCTATCCACAAAAACAAAAATAGAATCACTCCCCTTCTTAGTCCTCGGCAACCCCAAAATAAAGTCCATCGAAATGTCAATCCAAGTTCTTTTTAAGAATAGCACGCAAAAGTGTTCCCAAAGTTCTATTGACAACTTCAGTTTGTCCATCCGTTTGAGGATGACAAGTAGTAGAAAACAACAATTTTGTGCCAAGTTTAGCCCATAAAGTATTCCAAAAGTAACTCAAGAATTTAACATCGCGACCAGAAACAATAGTCCTAGGCATTCCATGCAACCTAGCGACTTCTCTAAAGAACAAATCCGCAATGTTTGAAGCATCATCGGTTTTATGACAAGCTATAAAATGTGTCATCTTAGAGAATCTATCCACAAAAACAAAAATAGAATCACTCCCCTTCTTAGTCCTCGGCAACCCCAAAATAAAGTCCATCGAAATGTCAATCCAAGTTCTTTTTAAGAATAGCACGCAAAAGTGTTCCCAAAGTTCTATTGACAACTTCAGTTTGTCCATCCGTTTGAGGATGACAAGTAGTAGAAAACAACAATTTTGTGCCAAGTTTAGCCCATAAAGTATTCCAAAAGTAACTCAAGAATTTAACATCGCGACCAGAAACAATAGTCCTAGGCATTCCATGCAACCTAGCGACTTCTCTAAAGAACAAATCCGCAATGTTTGAAGCATCATCGGTTTTATGACAAGCTATAAAATGTGTCATCTTAGAGAATCTATCCACAAAAACAAAAATAGAATCACTCCCCTTCTTAGTCCTCGGCAACCCCAAAATAAAGTCCATCGAAATGTCAATCCAAGTTCTTTTTAAGAATAGCACGCAAAAGTGTTCCCAAAGTTCTATTGACAACTTCAGTTTGTCCATCCGTTTGAGGATGACAAGTAGTAGAAAACAACAATTTTGTGCCAAGTTTAGCCCATAAAGTATTCCAAAAGTAACTCAAGAATTTAACATCGCGACCAGAAACAATAGTCCTAGGCATTCCATGCAACCTAGCGACTTCTCTAAAGAACAAATCCGCAATGTTTGAAGCATCATCGGTTTTATGACAAGCTATAAAATGTGTCATCTTAGAGAATCTATCCACAAAAACAAAAATAGAATCACTCCCCTTCTTAGTCCTCGGCAACCCCAAAATAAAGTCCATCGAAATGTCAATCCAAGTTCTTTTTAAGAATAGCACGCAAAAGTGTTCCCAAAGTTCTATTGACAACTTCAGTTTGTCCATCCGTTTGAGGATGACAAGTAGTAGAAAACAACAATTTTGTGCCAAGTTTAGCCCATAAAGTATTCCAAAAGTAACTCAAGAATTTAACATCGCGACCAGAAACAATAGTCCTAGGCATTCCATGCAACCTAGCGACTTCTCTAAAGAACAAATCCGCAATGTTTGAAGCATCATCGGTTTTATGACAAGCTATAAAATGTGTCATCTTAGAGAATCTATCCACAAAAACAAAAATAGAATCACTCCCCTTCTTAGTCCTCGGCAACCCCAAAATAAAGTCCATCGAAATGTCAATCCAAGTTCTTTTTAAGAATAGCACGCAAAAGTGTTCCCAAAGTTCTATTGACAACTTCAGTTTGTCCATCCGTTTGAGGATGACAAGTAGTAGAAAACAACAATTTTGTGCCAAGTTTAGCCCATAAAGTATTCCAAAAGTAACTCAAGAATTTAACATCGCGACCAGAAACAATAGTCCTAGGCATTCCATGCAACCTAGCGACTTCTCTAAAGAACAAATCCGCAATGTTTGAAGCATCATCGGTTTTATGACAAGCTATAAAATGTGTCATCTTAGAGAATCTATCCACAAAAACAAAAATAGAATCACTCCCCTTCTTAGTCCTCGGCAACCCCAAAATAAAGTCCATCGAAATGTCAATCCAAGTTCTTTTTAAGAATAGCACGCAAAAGTGTTCCCAAAGTTCTATTGACAACTTCAGTTTGTCCATCCGTTTGAGGATGACAAGTAGTAGAAAACAACAATTTTGTGCCAAGTTTAGCCCATAAAGTATTCCAAAAGTAACTCAAGAATTTAACATCGCGACCAGAAACAATAGTCCTAGGCATTCCATGCAACCTAGCGACTTCTCTAAAGAACAAATCCGCAATGTTTGAAGCATCATCGGTTTTATGACAAGCTATAAAATGTGTCATCTTAGAGAATCTATCCACAAAAACAAAAATAGAATCACTCCCCTTCTTAGTCCTCGGCAACCCCAAAATAAAGTCCATCGAAATGTCAATCCAAGTTCTTTTTAAGAATAGCACGCAAAAGTGTTCCCAAAGTTCTATTGACAACTTCAGTTTGTCCATCCGTTTGAGGATGACAAGTAGTAGAAAACAACAATTTTGTGCCAAGTTTAGCCCATAAAGTATTCCAAAAGTAACTCAAGAATTTAACATCGCGACCAGAAACAATAGTCCTAGGCATTCCATGCAACCTAGCGACTTCTCTAAAGAACAAATCCGCAATGTTTGAAGCATCATCGGTTTTATGACAAGCTATAAAATGTGTCATCTTAGAGAATCTATCCACAAAAACAAAAATAGAATCACTCCCCTTCTTAGTCCTCGGCAACCCCAAAATAAAGTCCATCGAAATGTCAATCCAAGTTCTTTTTAAGAATAGCACGCAAAAGTGTTCCCAAAGTTCTATTGACAACTTCAGTTTGTCCATCCGTTTGAGGATGACAAGTAGTAGAAAACAACAATTTTGTGCCAAGTTTAGCCCATAAAGTATTCCAAAAGTAACTCAAGAATTTAACATCGCGACCAGAAACAATAGTCCTAGGCATTCCATGCAACCTAGCGACTTCTCTAAAGAACAAATCCGCAATGTTTGAAGCATCATCGGTTTTATGACAAGCTATAAAATGTGTCATCTTAGAGAATCTATCCACAAAAACAAAAATAGAATCACTCCCCTTCTTAGTCCTCGGCAACCCCAAAATAAAGTCCATCGAAATGTCAATCCAAGTTCTTTTTAAGAATAGCACGCAAAAGTGTTCCCAAAGTTCTATTGACAACTTCAGTTTGTCCATCCGTTTGAGGATGACAAGTAGTAGAAAACAACAATTTTGTGCCAAGTTTAGCCCATAAAGTATTCCAAAAGTAACTCAAGAATTTAACATCGCGACCAGAAACAATAGTCCTAGGCATTCCATGCAACCTAGCGACTTCTCTAAAGAACAAATCCGCAATGTTTGAAGCATCATCGGTTTTATGACAAGCTATAAAATGTGTCATCTTAGAGAATCTATCCACAAAAACAAAAATAGAATCACTCCCCTTCTTAGTCCTCGGCAACCCCAAAATAAAGTCCATCGAAATGTCAATCCAAGTTCTTTTTAAGAATAGCACGCAAAAGTGTTCCCAAAGTTCTATTGACAACTTCAGTTTGTCCATCCGTTTGAGGATGACAAGTAGTAGAAAACAACAATTTTGTGCCAAGTTTAGCCCATAAAGTATTCCAAAAGTAACTCAAGAATTTAACATCGCGACCAGAAACAATAGTCCTAGGCATTCCATGCAACCTAGCGACTTCTCTAAAGAACAAATCCGCAATGTTTGAAGCATCATCGGTTTTATGACAAGCTATAAAATGTGTCATCTTAGAGAATCTATCCACAAAAACAAAAATAGAATCACTCCCCTTCTTAGTCCTCGGCAACCCCAAAATAAAGTCCATCGAAATGTCAATCCAAGTTCTTTTTAAGAATAGCACGCAAAAGTGTTCCCAAAGTTCTATTGACAACTTCAGTTTGTCCATCCGTTTGAGGATGACAAGTAGTAGAAAACAACAATTTTGTGCCAAGTTTAGCCCATAAAGTATTCCAAAAGTAACTCAAGAATTTAACATCGCGACCAGAAACAATAGTCCTAGGCATTCCATGCAACCTAGCGACTTCTCTAAAGAACAAATCCGCAATGTTTGAAGCATCATCGGTTTTATGACAAGCTATAAAATGTGTCATCTTAGAGAATCTATCCACAAAAACAAAAATAGAATCACTCCCCTTCTTAGTCCTCGGCAACCCCAAAATAAAGTCCATCGAAATGTCAATCCAAGTTCTTTTTAAGAATAGCACGCAAAAGTGTTCCCAAAGTTCTATTGACAACTTCAGTTTGTCCATCCGTTTGAGGATGACAAGTAGTAGAAAACAACAATTTTGTGCCAAGTTTAGCCCATAAAGTATTCCAAAAGTAACTCAAGAATTTAACATCGCGACCAGAAACAATAGTCCTAGGCATTCCATGCAACCTAGCGACTTCTCTAAAGAACAAATCCGCAATGTTTGAAGCATCATCGGTTTTATGACAAGCTATAAAATGTGTCATCTTAGAGAATCTATCCACAAAAACAAAAATAGAATCACTCCCCTTCTTAGTCCTCGGCAACCCCAAAATAAAGTCCATCGAAATGTCAATCCAAGTTCTTTTTAAGAATAGCACGCAAAAGTGTTCCCAAAGTTCTATTGACAACTTCAGTTTGTCCATCCGTTTGAGGATGACAAGTAGTAGAAAACAACAATTTTGTGCCAAGTTTAGCCCATAAAGTATTCCAAAAGTAACTCAAGAATTTAACATCGCGACCAGAAACAATAGTCCTAGGCATTCCATGCAACCTAGCGACTTCTCTAAAGAACAAATCCGCAATGTTTGAAGCATCATCGGTTTTATGACAAGCTATAAAATGTGTCATCTTAGAGAATCTATCCACAAAAACAAAAATAGAATCACTCCCCTTCTTAGTCCTCGGCAACCCCAAAATAAAGTCCATCGAAATGTCAATCCAAGTTCTTTTTAAGAATAGCACGCAAAAGTGTTCCCAAAGTTCTATTGACAACTTCAGTTTGTCCATCCGTTTGAGGATGACAAGTAGTAGAAAACAACAATTTTGTGCCAAGTTTAGCCCATAAAGTATTCCAAAAGTAACTCAAGAATTTAACATCGCGACCAGAAACAATAGTCCTAGGCATTCCATGCAACCTAGCGACTTCTCTAAAGAACAAATCCGCAATGTTTGAAGCATCATCGGTTTTATGACAAGCTATAAAATGTGTCATCTTAGAGAATCTATCCACAAAAACAAAAATAGAATCACTCCCCTTCTTAGTCCTCGGCAACCCCAAAATAAAGTCCATCGAAATGTCAATCCAAGTTCTTTTTAAGAATAGCACGCAAAAGTGTTCCCAAAGTTCTATTGACAACTTCAGTTTGTCCATCCGTTTGAGGATGACAAGTAGTAGAAAACAACAATTTTGTGCCAAGTTTAGCCCATAAAGTATTCCAAAAGTAACTCAAGAATTTAACATCGCGACCAGAAACAATAGTCCTAGGCATTCCATGCAACCTAGCGACTTCTCTAAATGAACAAATCCGCAATGTTTGAAGCATCATCGGTTTTATGACAAGCTATAAAATGTGTCATCTTAGAGAATCTATCCACAAAAACAAAAATAGAATCACTCCCCTTCTTAGTCCTCGGCAACCCCAAAATAAAGTCCATCGAAATGTCAATCCAAGTTCTTTTTAAGAATAGCACGCAAAAGTGTTCCCAAAGTTCTATTGACAACTTCAGTTTGTCCATCCGTTTGAGGATGACAAGTAGTAGAAAACAACAATTTTGTGCCAAGTTTAGCCCATAAAGTATTCCAAAAGTAACTCAAGAATTTAACATCGCGACCAGAAACAATAGTCCTAGGCATTCCATGCAACCTAGCGACTTCTCTAAAGAACAAATCCGCAATGTTTGAAGCATCATCGGTTTTATGACAAGCTATAAAATGTGTCATCTTAGAGAATCTATCCACAAAAACAAAAATAGAATCACTCCCCTTCTTAGTCCTCGGCAACCCCAAAATAAAGTCCATCGAAATGTCAATCCAAGTTCTTTTTAAGAATAGCACGCAAAAGTGTTCCCAAAGTTCTATTGACAACTTCAGTTTGTCCATCCGTTTGAGGATGACAAGTAGTAGAAAACAACAATTTTGTGCCAAGTTTAGCCCATAAAGTATTCCAAAAGTAACTCAAGAATTTAACATCGCGACCAGAAACAATAGTCCTAGGCATTCCATGCAACCTAGCGACTTCTCTAAAGAACAAATCCGCAATGTTTGAAGCATCATCGGTTTTATGACAAGCTATAAAATGTGTCATCTTAGAGAATCTATCCACAAAAACAAAAATAGAATCACTCCCCTTCTTAGTCCTCGGCAACCCCAAAATAAAGTCCATCGAAATGTCAATCCAAGTTCTTTTTAAGAATAGCACGCAAAAGTGTTCCCAAAGTTCTATTGACAACTTCAGTTTGTCCATCCGTTTGAGGATGACAAGTAGTAGAAAACAACAATTTTGTGCCAAGTTTAGCCCATAAAGTATTCCAAAAGTAACTCAAGAATTTAACATCGCGACCAGAAACAATAGTCCTAGGCATGCCATGCAACCTAGCGACTTCTCTAAAGAACAAATCCGCAATGTTTGAAGCATCATCGGTTTTATGACAAGCTATAAAATGTGTCATCTTAGAGAATCTATCCACAAAAACAAAAATAGAATCACTCCCCTTCTTAGTCCTCGGCAACCCCAAAATAAAGTCCATCGAAATGTCAATCCAAGTTCTTTTTAAGAATAGCACGCAAAAGTGTTCCCAAAGTTCTATTGACAACTTCAGTTTGTCCATCCGTTTGAGGATGACAAGTAGTAGAAAACAACAATTTTGTGCCAAGTTTAGCCCATAAAGTATTCCAAAAGTAACTCAAGAATTTAACATCGCGACCAGAAACAATAGTCCTAGGCATTCCATGCAACCTAGCGACTTCTCTAAAGAACAAATCCGCAATGTTTGAAGCATCATCGGTTTTATGACAAGCTATAAAATGTGTCATCTTAGAGAATCTATCCACAAAAACAAAAATAGAATCACTCCCCTTCTTAGTCCTCGGCAACCCCAAAATAAAGTCCATCGAAATGTCAATCCAAGTTCTTTTTAAGAATAGCACGCAAAAGTGTTCCCAAAGTTCTATTGACAACTTCAGTTTGTCCATCCGTTTGAGGATGACAAGTAGTAGAAAACAACAATTTTGTGCCAAGTTTAGCCCATAAAGTATTCCAAAAGTAACTCAAGAATTTAACATCGCGACCAGAAACAATAGTCCTAGGCATTCCATGCAACCTAGCGACTTCTCTAAAGAACAAATCCGCAATGTTTGAAGCATCATCGGTTTTATGACAAGCTATAAAATGTGTCATCTTAGAGAATCTATCCACAAAAACAAAAATAGAATCACTCCCCTTCTTAGTCCTCGGCAACCCCAAAATAAAGTCCATCGAAATGTCAATCCAAGTTCTTTTTAAGAATAGCACGCAAAAGTGTTCCCAAAGTTCTATTGACAACTTCAGTTTGTCCATCCGTTTGAGGATGACAAGTAGTAGAAAACAACAATTTTGTGCCAAGTTTAGCCCATAAAGTATTCCAAAAGTAACTCAAGAATTTAACATCGCGACCAGAAACAATAGTCCTAGGCATTCCATGCAACCTAGCGACTTCTCTAAAGAACAAATCCGCAATGTTTGAAGCATCATCGGTTTTATGACAAGCTATAAAATGTGTCATCTTAGAGAATCTATCCACAAAAACAAAAATAGAATCACTCCCCTTCTTAGTCCTCGGCAACCCCAAAATAAAGTCCATCGAAATGTCAATCCAAGTTCTTTTTAAGAATAGCACGCAAAAGTGTTCCCAAAGTTCTATTGACAACTTCAGTTTGTCCATCCGTTTGAGGATGACAAGTAGTAGAAAACAACAATTTTGTGCCAAGTTTAGCCCATAAAGTATTCCAAAAGTAACTCAAGAATTTAACATCGCGACCAGAAACAATAGTCCTAGGCATTCCATGCAACCTAGCGACTTCTCTAAAGAACAAATCCGCAATGTTTGAAGCATCATCGGTTTTATGACAAGCTATAAAATGTGTCATCTTAGAGAATCTATCCACAAAAACAAAAATAGAATCACTCCCCTTCTTAGTCCTCGGCAACCCCAAAATAAAGTCCATCGAAATGTCAATCCAAGTTCTTTTTAAGAATAGCACGCAAAAGTGTTCCCAAAGTTCTATTGACAACTTCAGTTTGTCCATCCGTTTGAGGATGACAAGTAGTAGAAAACAACAATTTTGTGCCAAGTTTAGCCCATAAAGTATTCCAAAAGTAACTCAAGAATTTAACATCGCGACCAGAAACAATAGTCCTAGGCATTCCATGCAACCTAGCGACTTCTCTAAAGAACAAATCCGCAATGTTTGAAGCATCATCGGTTTTATGACAAGCTATAAAATGTGTCATCTTAGAGAATCTATCCACAAAAACAAAAATAGAATCACTCCCCTTCTTAGTCCTCGGCAACCCCAAAATAAAGTCCATCGAAATGTCAATCCAAGTTCTTTTTAAGAATAGCACGCAAAAGTGTTCCCAAAGTTCTATTGACAACTTCAGTTTGTCCATCCGTTTGAGGATGACAAGTAGTAGAAAACAACAATTTTGTGCCAAGTTTAGCCCATAAAGTATTCCAAAAGTAACTCAAGAATTTAACATCGCGACCAGAAACAATAGTCCTAGGCATTCCATGCAACCTAGCGACTTCTCTAAAGAACAAATCCGCAATGTTTGAAGCATCATCGGTTTTATGACAAGCTATAAAATGTGTCATCTTAGAGAATCTATCCACAAAAACAAAAATAGAATCACTCCCCTTCTTAGTCCTCGGCAACCCCAAAATAAAGTCCATCGAAATGTCAATCCAAGTTCTTTTTAAGAATAGCACGCAAAAGTGTTCCCAAAGTTCTATTGACAACTTCAGTTTGTCCATCCGTTTGAGGATGACAAGTAGTAGAAAACAACAATTTTGTGCCAAGTTTAGCCCATAAAGTATTCCAAAAGTAACTCAAGAATTTAACATCGCGACCAGAAACAATAGTCCTAGGCATGCCATGCAACCTAGCGACTTCTCTAAAGAACAAATCCGCAATGTTTGAAGCATCATCGGTTTTATGACAAGCTATAAAATGTGTCATCTTAGAGAATCTATCCACAAAAACAAAAATAGAATCACTCCCCTTCTTAGTCCTCGGCAACCCCAAAATAAAGTCCATCGAAATGTCAATCCAAGTTCTTTTTAAGAATAGCACGCAAAAGTGTTCCCAAAGTTCTATTGACAACTTCAGTTTGTCCATCCGTTTGAGGATGACAAGTAGTAGAAAACAACAATTTTGTGCCAAGTTTAGCCCATAAAGTATTCCAAAAGTAACTCAAGAATTTAACATCGCGACCAGAAACAATAGTCCTAGGCATTCCATGCAACCTAGCGACTTCTCTAAAGAACAAATCCGCAATGTTTGAAGCATCATCGGTTTTATGACAAGCTATAAAATGTGTCATCTTAGAGAATCTATCCACAAAAACAAAAATAGAATCACTCCCCTTCTTAGTCCTCGGCAACCCCAAAATAAAGTCCATCGAAATGTCAATCCAAGTTCTTTTTAAGAATAGCACGCAAAAGTGTTCCCAAAGTTCTATTGACAACTTCAGTTTGTCCATCCGTTTGAGGATGACAAGTAGTAGAAAACAACAATTTTGTGCCAAGTTTAGCCCATAAAGTATTCCAAAAGTAACTCAAGAATTTAACATCGCGACCAGAAACAATAGTCCTAGGCATTCCATGCAACCTAGCGACTTCTCTAAAGAACAAATCCGCAATGTTTGAAGCATCATCGGTTTTATGACAAGCTATAAAATGTGTCATCTTAGAGAATCTATCCACAAAAACAAAAATAGAATCACTCCCCTTCTTAGTCCTCGGCAACCCCAAAATAAAGTCCATCGAAATGTCAATCCAAGTTCTTTTTAAGAATAGCACGCAAAAGTGTTCCCAAAGTTCTATTGACAACTTCAGTTTGTCCATCCGTTTGAGGATGACAAGTAGTAGAAAACAACAATTTTGTGCCAAGTTTAGCCCATAAAGTATTCCAAAAGTAACTCAAGAATTTAACATCGCGACCAGAAACAATAGTCCTAGGCATTCCATGCAACCTAGCGACTTCTCTAAAGAACAAATCCGCAATGTTTGAAGCATCATCGGTTTTATGACAAGCTATAAAATGTGTCATCTTAGAGAATCTATCCACAAAAACAAAAATAGAATCACTCCCCTTCTTAGTCCTCGGCAACCCCAAAATAAAGTCCATCGAAATGTCAATCCAAGTTCTTTTTAAGAATAGCACGCAAAAGTGTTCCCAAAGTTCTATTGACAACTTCAGTTTGTCCATCCGTTTGAGGATGACAAGTAGTAGAAAACAACAATTTTGTGCCAAGTTTAGCCCATAAAGTATTCCAAAAGTAACTCAAGAATTTAACATCGCGACCAGAAACAATAGTCCTAGGCATTCCATGCAACCTAGCGACTTCTCTAAAGAACAAATCCGCAATGTTTGAAGCATCATCGGTTTTATGACAAGCTATAAAATGTGTCATCTTAGAGAATCTATCCACAAAAACAAAAATAGAATCACTCCCCTTCTTAGTCCTCGGCAACCCCAAAATAAAGTCCATCGAAATGTCAATCCAAGTTCTTTTTAAGAATAGCACGCAAAAGTGTTCCCAAAGTTCTATTGACAACTTCAGTTTGTCCATCCGTTTGAGGATGACAAGTAGTAGAAAACAACAATTTTGTGCCAAGTTTAGCCCATAAAGTATTCCAAAAGTAACTCAAGAATTTAACATCGCGACCAGAAACAATAGTCCTAGGCATTCCATGCAACCTAGCGACTTCTCTAAAGAACAAATCCGCAATGTTTGAAGCATCATCGGTTTTATGACAAGCTATAAAATGTGTCATCTTAGAGAATCTATCCACAAAAACAAAAATAGAATCACTCCCCTTCTTAGTCCTCGGCAACCCCAAAATAAAGTCCATCGAAATGTCAATCCAAGTTCTTTTTAAGAATAGCACGCAAAAGTGTTCCCAAAGTTCTATTGACAACTTCAGTTTGTCCATCCGTTTGAGGATGACAAGTAGTAGAAAACAACAATTTTGTGCCAAGTTTAGCCCATAAAGTATTCCAAAAGTAACTCAAGAATTTAACATCGCGACCAGAAACAATAGTCCTAGGCATTCCATGCAACCTAGCGACTTCTCTAAAGAACAAATCCGCAATGTTTGAAGCATCATCGGTTTTATGACAAGCTATAAAATGTGTCATCTTAGAGAATCTATCCACAAAAACAAAAATAGAATCACTCCCCTTCTTAGTCCTCGGCAACCCCAAAATAAAGTCCATCGAAATGTCAATCCAAGTTCTTTTTAAGAATAGCACGCAAAAGTGTTCCCAAAGTTCTATTGACAACTTCAGTTTGTCCATCCGTTTGAGGATGACAAGTAGTAGAAAACAACAATTTTGTGCCAAGTTTAGCCCATAAAGTATTCCAAAAGTAACTCAAGAATTTAACATCGCGACCAGAAACAATAGTCCTAGGCATTCCATGCAACCTAGCGACTTCTCTAAAGAACAAATCCGCAATGTTTGAAGCATCATCGGTTTTATGACAAGCTATAAAATGTGTCATCTTAGAGAATCTATCCACAAAAACAAAAATAGAATCACTCCCCTTCTTAGTCCTCGGCAACCCCAAAATAAAGTCCATCGAAATGTCAATCCAAGTTCTTTTTAAGAATAGCACGCAAAAGTGTTCCCAAAGTTCTATTGACAACTTCAGTTTGTCCATCCGTTTGAGGATGACAAGTAGTAGAAAACAACAATTTTGTGCCAAGTTTAGCCCATAAAGTATTCCAAAAGTAACTCAAGAATTTAACATCGCGACCAGAAACAATAGTCCTAGGCATTCCATGCAACCTAGCGACTTCTCTAAAGAACAAATCCGCAATGTTTGAAGCATCATCGGTTTTATGACAAGCTATAAAATGTGTCATCTTAGAGAATCTATCCACAAAAACAAAAATAGAATCACTCCCCTTCTTAGTCCTCGGCAACCCCAAAATAAAGTCCATCGAAATGTCAATCCAAGTTCTTTTTAAGAATAGCACGCAAAAGTGTTCCCAAAGTTCTATTGACAACTTCAGTTTGTCCATCCGTTTGAGGATGACAAGTAGTAGAAAACAACAATTTTGTGCCAAGTTTAGCCCATAAAGTATTCCAAAAGTAACTCAAGAATTTAACATCGCGACCAGAAACAATAGTCCTAGGCATTCCATGCAACCTAGCGACTTCTCTAAAGAACAAATCCGCAATGTTTGAAGCATCATCGGTTTTATGACAAGCTATAAAATGTGTCATCTTAGAGAATCTATCCACAAAAACAAAAATAGAATCACTCCCCTTCTTAGTCCTCGGCAACCCCAAAATAAAGTCCATCGAAATGTCAATCCAAGTTCTTTTTAAGAATAGCACGCAAAAGTGTTCCCAAAGTTCTATTGACAACTTCAGTTTGTCCATCCGTTTGAGGATGACAAGTAGTAGAAAACAACAATTTTGTGCCAAGTTTAGCCCATAAAGTATTCCAAAAGTAACTCAAGAATTTAACATCGCGACCAGAAACAATAGTCCTAGGCATTCCATGCAACCTAGCGACTTCTCTAAAGAACAAATCCGCAATGTTTGAAGCATCATCGGTTTTATGACAAGCTATAAAATGTGTCATCTTAGAGAATCTATCCACAAAAACAAAAATAGAATCACTCCCCTTCTTAGTCCTCGGCAACCCCAAAATAAAGTCCATCGAAATGTCAATCCAAGTTCTTTTTAAGAATAGCACGCAAAAGTGTTCCCAAAGTTCTATTGACAACTTCAGTTTGTCCATCCGTTTGAGGATGACAAGTAGTAGAAAACAACAATTTTGTGCCAAGTTTAGCCCATAAAGTATTCCAAAAGTAACTCAAGAATTTAACATCGCGACCAGAAACAATAGTCCTAGGCATTCCATGCAACCTAGCGACTTCTCTAAAGAACAAATCCGCAATGTTTGAAGCATCATCGGTTTTATGACAAGCTATAAAATGTGTCATCTTAGAGAATCTATCCACAAAAACAAAAATAGAATCACTCCCCTTCTTAGTCCTCGGCAACCCCAAAATAAAGTCCATCGAAATGTCAATCCAAGTTCTTTTTAAGAATAGCACGCAAAAGTGTTCCCAAAGTTCTATTGACAACTTCAGTTTGTCCATCCGTTTGAGGATGACAAGTAGTAGAAAACAACAATTTTGTGCCAAGTTTAGCCCATAAAGTATTCCAAAAGTAACTCAAGAATTTAACATCGCGACCAGAAACAATAGTCCTAGGCATTCCATGCAACCTAGCGACTTCTCTAAAGAACAAATCCGCAATGTTTGAAGCATCATCGGTTTTATGACAAGCTATAAAATGTGTCATCTTAGAGAATCTATCCACAAAAACAAAAATAGAATCACTCCCCTTCTTAGTCCTCGGCAACCCCAAAATAAAGTCCATCGAAATGTCAATCCAAGTTCTTTTTAAGAATAGCACGCAAAAGTGTTCCCAAAGTTCTATTGACAACTTCAGTTTGTCCATCCGTTTGAGGATGACAAGTAGTAGAAAACAACAATTTTGTGCCAAGTTTAGCCCATAAAGTATTCCAAAAGTAACTCAAGAATTTAACATCGCGACCAGAAACAATAGTCCTAGGCATTCCATGCAACCTAGCGACTTCTCTAAAGAACAAATCCGCAATGTTTGAAGCATCATCGGTTTTATGACAAGCTATAAAATGTGTCATCTTAGAGAATCTATCCACAAAAACAAAAATAGAATCACTCCCCTTCTTAGTCCTCGGCAACCCCAAAATAAAGTCCATCGAAATGTCAATCCAAGTTCTTTTTAAGAATAGCACGCAAAAGTGTTCCCAAAGTTCTATTGACAACTTCAGTTTGTCCATCCGTTTGAGGATGACAAGTAGTAGAAAACAACAATTTTGTGCCAAGTTTAGCCCATAAAGTATTCCAAAAGTAACTCAAGAATTTAACATCGCGACCAGAAACAATAGTCCTAGGCATTCCATGCAACCTAGCGACTTCTCTAAAGAACAAATCCGCAATGTTTGAAGCATCATCGGTTTTATGACAAGCTATAAAATGTGTCATCTTAGAGAATCTATCCACAAAAACAAAAATAGAATCACTCCCCTTCTTAGTCCTCGGCAACCCCAAAATAAAGTCCATCGAAATGTCAATCCAAGTTCTTTTTAAGAATAGCACGCAAAAGTGTTCCCAAAGTTCTATTGACAACTTCAGTTTGTCCATCCGTTTGAGGATGACAAGTAGTAGAAAACAACAATTTTGTGCCAAGTTTAGCCCATAAAGTATTCCAAAAGTAACTCAAGAATTTAACATCGCGACCAGAAACAATAGTCCTAGGCATTCCATGCAACCTAGCGACTTCTCTAAAGAACAAATCCGCAATGTTTGAAGCATCATCGGTTTTATGACAAGCTATAAAATGTGTCATCTTAGAGAATCTATCCACAAAAACAAAAATAGAATCACTCCCCTTCTTAGTCCTCGGCAACCCCAAAATAAAGTCCATCGAAATGTCAATCCAAGTTCTTTTTAAGAATAGCACGCAAAAGTGTTCCCAAAGTTCTATTGACAACTTCAGTTTGTCCATCCGTTTGAGGATGACAAGTAGTAGAAAACAACAATTTTGTGCCAAGTTTAGCCCATAAAGTATTCCAAAAGTAACTCAAGAATTTAACATCGCGACCAGAAACAATAGTCCTAGGCATTCCATGCAACCTAGCGACTTCTCTAATGAACAAATCCGCAATGTTTGAAGCATCATCGGTTTTATGACAAGCTATAAAATGTGTCATCTTAGAGAATCTATCCACAAAAACAAAAATAGAATCACTCCCCTTCTTAGTCCTCGGCAACCCCAAAATAAAGTCCATCGAAATGTCAATCCAAGTTCTTTTTAAGAATAGCACGCAAAAGTGTTCCCAAAGTTCTATTGACAACTTCAGTTTGTCCATCCGTTTGAGGATGACAAGTAGTAGAAAACAACAATTTTGTGCCAAGTTTAGCCCATAAAGTATTCCAAAAGTAACTCAAGAATTTAACATCGCGACCAGAAACAATAGTCCTAGGCATTCCATGCAACCTAGCGACTTCTCTAAAGAACAAATCCGCAATGTTTGAAGCATCATCGGTTTTATGACAAGCTATAAAATGTGTCATCTTAGAGAATCTATCCACAAAAACAAAAATAGAATCACTCCCCTTCTTAGTCCTCGGCAACCCCAAAATAAAGTCCATCGAAATGTCAATCCAAGTTCTTTTTAAGAATAGCACGCAAAAGTGTTCCCAAAGTTCTATTGACAACTTCAGTTTGTCCATCCGTTTGAGGATGACAAGTAGTAGAAAACAACAATTTTGTGCCAAGTTTAGCCCATAAAGTATTCCAAAAGTAACTCAAGAATTTAACATCGCGACCAGAAACAATAGTCCTAGGCATTCCATGCAACCTAGCGACTTCTCTAAAGAACAAATCCGCAATGTTTGAAGCATCATCGGTTTTATGACAAGCTATAAAATGTGTCATCTTAGAGAATCTATCCACAAAAACAAAAATAGAATCACTCCCCTTCTTAGTCCTCGGCAACCCCAAAATAAAGTCCATCGAAATGTCAATCCAAGTTCTTTTTAAGAATAGCACGCAAAAGTGTTCCCAAAGTTCTATTGACAACTTCAGTTTGTCCATCCGTTTGAGGATGACAAGTAGTAGAAAACAACAATTTTGTGCCAAGTTTAGCCCATAAAGTATTCCAAAAGTAACTCAAGAATTTAACATCGCGACCAGAAACAATAGTCCTAGGCATTCCATGCAACCTAGCGACTTCTCTAAAGAACAAATCCGCAATGTTTGAAGCATCATCGGTTTTATGACAAGCTATAAAATGTGTCATCTTAGAGAATCTATCCACAAAAACAAAAATAGAATCACTCCCCTTCTTAGTCCTCGGCAACCCCAAAATAAAGTCCATCGAAATGTCAATCCAAGTTCTTTTTAAGAATAGCACGCAAAAGTGTTCCCAAAGTTCTATTGACAACTTCAGTTTGTCCATCCGTTTGAGGATGACAAGTAGTAGAAAACAACAATTTTGTGCCAAGTTTAGCCCATAAAGTATTCCAAAAGTAACTCAAGAATTTAACATCGCGACCAGAAACAATAGTCCTAGGCATTCCATGCAACCTAGCGACTTCTCTAAAGAACAAATCCGCAATGTTTGAAGCATCATCGGTTTTATGACAAGCTATAAAATGTGTCATCTTAGAGAATCTATCCACAAAAACAAAAATAGAATCACTCCCCTTCTTAGTCCTCGGCAACCCCAAAATAAAGTCCATCGAAATGTCAATCCAAGTTCTTTTTAAGAATAGCACGCAAAAGTGTTCCCAAAGTTCTATTGACAACTTCAGTTTGTCCATCCGTTTGAGGATGACAAGTAGTAGAAAACAACAATTTTGTGCCAAGTTTAGCCCATAAAGTATTCCAAAAGTAACTCAAGAATTTAACATCGCGACCAGAAACAATAGTCCTAGGCATTCCATGCAACCTAGCGACTTCTCTAAAGAACAAATCCGCAATGTTTGAAGCATCATCGGTTTTATGACAAGCTATAAAATGTGTCATCTTAGAGAATCTATCCACAAAAACAAAAATAGAATCACTCCCCTTCTTAGTCCTCGGCAACCCCAAAATAAAGTCCATCGAAATGTCAATCCAAGTTCTTTTTAAGAATAGCACGCAAAAGTGTTCCCAAAGTTCTATTGACAACTTCAGTTTGTCCATCCGTTTGAGGATGACAAGTAGTAGAAAACAACAATTTTGTGCCAAGTTTAGCCCATAAAGTATTCCAAAAGTAACTCAAGAATTTAACATCGCGACCAGAAACAATAGTCCTAGGCATTCCATGCAACCTAGCGACTTCTCTAAAGAACAAATCCGCAATGTTTGAAGCATCATCGGTTTTATGACAAGCTATAAAATGTGTCATCTTAGAGAATCTATCCACAAAAACAAAAATAGAATCACTCCCCTTCTTAGTCCTCGGCAACCCCAAAATAAAGTCCATCGAAATGTCAATCCAAGTTCTTTTTAAGAATAGCACGCAAAAGTGTTCCCAAAGTTCTATTGACAACTTCAGTTTGTCCATCCGTTTGAGGATGACAAGTAGTAGAAAACAACAATTTTGTGCCAAGTTTAGCCCATAAAGTATTCCAAAAGTAACTCAAGAATTTAACATCGCGACCAGAAACAATAGTCCTAGGCATTCCATGCAACCTAGCGACTTCTCTAAAGAACAAATCCGCAATGTTTGAAGCATCATCGGTTTTATGACAAGCTATAAAATGTGTCATCTTAGAGAATCTATCCACAAAAACAAAAATAGAATCACTCCCCTTCTTAGTCCTCGGCAACCCCAAAATAAAGTCCATCGAAATGTCAATCCAAGTTCTTTTTAAGAATAGCACGCAAAAGTGTTCCCAAAGTTCTATTGACAACTTCAGTTTGTCCATCCGTTTGAGGATGACAAGTAGTAGAAAACAACAATTTTGTGCCAAGTTTAGCCCATAAAGTATTCCAAA
This sequence comes from Primulina eburnea, assembly GCF_022965805.1. Taxonomy (NCBI): domain Eukaryota; kingdom Viridiplantae; phylum Streptophyta; class Magnoliopsida; order Lamiales; family Gesneriaceae; genus Primulina; species Primulina eburnea. The sequence goes on along the minus strand of NC_133103.1, from coordinate 42,254,168 downwards.
AGTAACTCAAGAATTTAACATCGCGACCAGAAACAATAGTCCTAGGCATGCCATGCAACCTAGCGACTTCTCTAAAGAACAAATCCGCAATGTTTGAAGCATCATCGGTTTTATGACAAGCTATAAAATGTGTCATCTTAGAGAATCTATCCACAAAAACAAAAATAGAATCACTCCCCTTCTTAGTCCTCGGCAACCCCAAAATAAAGTCCATCGAAATGTCAATCCAAGTTCTTTTTAAGAATAGCACGCAAAAGTGTTCCCAAAGTTCTATTGACAACTTCAGTTTGTCCATCCGTTTGAGGATGACAAGTAGTAGAAAACAACAATTTTGTGCCAAGTTTAGCCCATAAAGTATTCCAAAAGTAACTCAAGAATTTAACATCGCGACCAGAAACAATAGTCCTAGGCATTCCATGCAACCTAGCGACTTCTCTAAAGAACAAATCCGCAATGTTTGAAGCATCATCGGTTTTATGACAAGCTATAAAATGTGTCATCTTAGAGAATCTATCCACAAAAACAAAAATAGAATCACTCCCCTTCTTAGTCCTCGGCAACCCCAAAATAAAGTCCATCGAAATGTCAATCCAAGTTCTTTTTAAGAATAGCACGCAAAAGTGTTCCCAAAGTTCTATTGACAACTTCAGTTTGTCCATCCGTTTGAGGATGACAAGTAGTAGAAAACAACAATTTTGTGCCAAGTTTAGCCCATAAAGTATTCCAAAAGTAACTCAAGAATTTAACATCGCGACCAGAAACAATAGTCCTAGGCATTCCATGCAACCTAGCGACTTCTCTAAAGAACAAATCCGCAATGTTTGAAGCATCATCGGTTTTATGACAAGCTATAAAATGTGTCATCTTAGAGAATCTATCCACAAAAACAAAAATAGAATCACTCCCCTTCTTAGTCCTCGGCAACCCCAAAATAAAGTCCATCGAAATGTCAATCCAAGTTCTTTTTAAGAATAGCACGCAAAAGTGTTCCCAAAGTTCTATTGACAACTTCAGTTTGTCCATCCGTTTGAGGATGACAAGTAGTAGAAAACAACAATTTTGTGCCAAGTTTAGCCCATAAAGTATTCCAAAAGTAACTCAAGAATTTAACATCGCGACCAGAAACAATAGTCCTAGGCATTCCATGCAACCTAGCGACTTCTCTAAAGAACAAATCCGCAATGTTTGAAGCATCATCGGTTTTATGACAAGCTATAAAATGTGTCATCTTAGAGAATCTATCCACAAAAACAAAAATAGAATCACTCCCCTTCTTAGTCCTCGGCAACCCCAAAATAAAGTCCATCGAAATGTCAATCCAAGTTCTTTTTAAGAATAGCACGCAAAAGTGTTCCCAAAGTTCTATTGACAACTTCAGTTTGTCCATCCGTTTGAGGATGACAAGTAGTAGAAAACAACAATTTTGTGCCAAGTTTAGCCCATAAAGTATTCCAAAAGTAACTCAAGAATTTAACATCGCGACCAGAAACAATAGTCCTAGGCATTCCATGCAACCTAGCGACTTCTCTAAAGAACAAATCCGCAATGTTTGAAGCATCATCGGTTTTATGACAAGCTATAAAATGTGTCATCTTAGAGAATCTATCCACAAAAACAAAAATAGAATCACTCCCCTTCTTAGTCCTCGGCAACCCCAAAATAAAGTCCATCGAAATGTCAATCCAAGTTCTTTTTAAGAATAGCACGCAAAAGTGTTCCCAAAGTTCTATTGACAACTTCAGTTTGTCCATCCGTTTGAGGATGACAAGTAGTAGAAAACAACAATTTTGTGCCAAGTTTAGCCCATAAAGTATTCCAAAAGTAACTCAAGAATTTAACATCGCGACCAGAAACAATAGTCCTAGGCATGCCATGCAACCTAGCGACTTCTCTAAAGAACAAATCCGCAATGTTTGAAGCATCATCGGTTTTATGACAAGCTATAAAATGTGTCATCTTAGAGAATCTATCCACAAAAACAAAAATAGAATCACTCCCCTTCTTAGTCCTCGGCAACCCCAAAATAAAGTCCATCGAAATGTCAATCCAAGTTCTTTTTAAGAATAGCACGCAAAAGTGTTCCCAAAGTTCTATTGACAACTTCAGTTTGTCCATCCGTTTGAGGATGACAAGTAGTAGAAAACAACAATTTTGTGCCAAGTTTAGCCCATAAAGTATTCCAAAAGTAACTCAAGAATTTAACATCGCGACCAGAAACAATAGTCCTAGGCATTCCATGCAACCTAGCGACTTCTCTAAAGAACAAATCCGCAATGTTTGAAGCATCATCGGTTTTATGACAAGCTATAAAATGTGTCATCTTAGAGAATCTATCCACAAAAACAAAAATAGAATCACTCCCCTTCTTAGTCCTCGGCAACCCCAAAATAAAGTCCATCGAAATGTCAATCCAAGTTCTTTTTAAGAATAGCACGCAAAAGTGTTCCCAAAGTTCTATTGACAACTTCAGTTTGTCCATCCGTTTGAGGATGACAAGTAGTAGAAAACAACAATTTTGTGCCAAGTTTAGCCCATAAAGTATTCCAAAAGTAACTCAAGAATTTAACATCGCGACCAGAAACAATAGTCCTAGGCATTCCATGCAACCTAGCGACTTCTCTAAAGAACAAATCCGCAATGTTTGAAGCATCATCGGTTTTATGACAAGCTATAAAATGTGTCATCTTAGAGAATCTATCCACAAAAACAAAAATAGAATCACTCCCCTTCTTAGTCCTCGGCAACCCCAAAATAAAGTCCATCGAAATGTCAATCCAAGTTCTTTTTAAGAATAGCACGCAAAAGTGTTCCCAAAGTTCTATTGACAACTTCAGTTTGTCCATCCGTTTGAGGATGACAAGTAGTAGAAAACAACAATTTTGTGCCAAGTTTAGCCCATAAAGTATTCCAAAAGTAACTCAAGAATTTAACATCGCGACCAGAAACAATAGTCCTAGGCATTCCATGCAACCTAGCGACTTCTCTAAAGAACAAATCCGCAATGTTTGAAGCATCATCGGTTTTATGACAAGCTATAAAATGTGTCATCTTAGAGAATCTATCCACAAAAACAAAAATAGAATCACTCCCCTTCTTAGTCCTCGGCAACCCCAAAATAAAGTCCATCGAAATGTCAATCCAAGTTCTTTTTAAGAATAGCACGCAAAAGTGTTCCCAAAGTTCTATTGACAACTTCAGTTTGTCCATCCGTTTGAGGATGACAAGTAGTAGAAAACAACAATTTTGTGCCAAGTTTAGCCCATAAAGTATTCCAAAAGTAACTCAAGAATTTAACATCGCGACCAGAAACAATAGTCCTAGGCATGCCATGCAACCTAGCGACTTCTCTAAAGAACAAATCCGCAATGTTTGAAGCATCATCGGTTTTATGACAAGCTATAAAATGTGTCATCTTAGAGAATCTATCCACAAAAACAAAAATAGAATCACTCCCCTTCTTAGTCCTCGGCAACCCCAAAATAAAGTCCATCGAAATGTCAATCCAAGTTCTTTTTAAGAATAGCACGCAAAAGTGTTCCCAAAGTTCTATTGACAACTTCAGTTTGTCCATCCGTTTGAGGATGACAAGTAGTAGAAAACAACAATTTTGTGCCAAGTTTAGCCCATAAAGTATTCCAAAAGTAACTCAAGAATTTAACATCGCGACCAGAAACAATAGTCCTAGGCATTCCATGCAACCTAGCGACTTCTCTAAAGAACAAATCCGCAATGTTTGAAGCATCATCGGTTTTATGACAAGCTATAAAATGTGTCATCTTAGAGAATCTATCCACAAAAACAAAAATAGAATCACTCCCCTTCTTAGTCCTCGGCAACCCCAAAATAAAGTCCATCGAAATGTCAATCCAAGTTCTTTTTAAGAATAGCACGCAAAAGTGTTCCCAAAGTTCTATTGACAACTTCAGTTTGTCCATCCGTTTGAGGATGACAAGTAGTAGAAAACAACAATTTTGTGCCAAGTTTAGCCCATAAAGTATTCCAAAAGTAACTCAAGAATTTAACATCGCGACCAGAAACAATAGTCCTAGGCATTCCATGCAACCTAGCGACTTCTCTAAAGAACAAATCCGCAATGTTTGAAGCATCATCGGTTTTATGACAAGCTATAAAATGTGTCATCTTAGAGAATCTATCCACAAAAACAAAAATAGAATCACTCCCCTTCTTAGTCCTCGGCAACCCCAAAATAAAGTCCATCGAAATGTCAATCCAAGTTCTTTTTAAGAATAGCACGCAAAAGTGTTCCCAAAGTTCTATTGACAACTTCAGTTTGTCCATCCGTTTGAGGATGACAAGTAGTAGAAAACAACAATTTTGTGCCAAGTTTAGCCCATAAAGTATTCCAAAAGTAACTCAAGAATTTAACATCGCGACCAGAAACAATAGTCCTAGGCATTCCATGCAACCTAGCGACTTCTCTAATGAACAAATCCGCAATGTTTGAAGCATCATCGGTTTTATGACAAGCTATAAAATGTGTCATCTTAGAGAATCTATCCACAAAAACAAAAATAGAATCACTCCCCTTCTTAGTCCTCGGCAACCCCAAAATAAAGTCCATCGAAATGTCAATCCAAGTTCTTTTTAAGAATAGCACGCAAAAGTGTTCCCAAAGTTCTATTGACAACTTCAGTTTGTCCATCCGTTTGAGGATGACAAGTAGTAGAAAACAACAATTTTGTGCCAAGTTTAGCCCATAAAGTATTCCAAAAGTAACTCAAGAATTTAACATCGCGACCAGAAACAATAGTCCTAGGCATTCCATGCAACCTAGCGACTTCTCTAAAGAACAAATCCGCAATGTTTGAAGCATCATCGGTTTTATGACAAGCTATAAAATGTGTCATCTTAGAGAATCTATCCACAACAACAAAAATAGAATCACTCCCCTTCTTAGTCCTAGGCAACCCCAAAATAAAGTCCATAGAAATGTCAATCCAAGTTCTTTTTAAGAATAGCACGCAAAAGTGTTCCCAAAGTTCTATTGACAACTTCAGTTTGTCCATCCGTTTGAGGATGACAAGTAGTAGAAAACAACAATTTTGTGCCAAGTTTAGCCCATAAAGTATTCCAAAAGTAACTCAAGAATTTAACATCGCGACCAGAAACAATAGTCCTAGGCATTCCATGCAACCTAGCGACTTCTCTAAAGAACAAATCCGCAATGTTTGAAGCATCATCGGTTTTATGACAAGCTATAAAATGTGTCATCTTAGAGAATCTATCCACAAAAACAAAAATAGAATCACTCCCCTTCTTAGTCCTCGGCAACCCCAAAATAAAGTCCATCGAAATGTCAATCCAAGTTCTTTTTAAGAATAGCACGCAAAAGTGTTCCCAAAGTTCTATTGACAACTTCAGTTTGTCCATCCGTTTGAGGATGACAAGTAGTAGAAAACAACAATTTTGTGCCAAGTTTAGCCCATAAAGTATTCCAAAAGTAACTCAAGAATTTAACATCGCGACCAGAAACAATAGTCCTAGGCATTCCATGCAACCTAGCGACTTCTCTAAAGAACAAATCCGCAATGTTTGAAGCATCATCGGTTTTATGACAAGCTATAAAATGTGCAATCTTAGAGAATCTATCCACAACAACAAAAATAGAATCCCTCCCCTTCTTAGTCCTAGGCAACCCCAAAATAAAGTCCATAGAAATGTCAATCCAAGTTCTTTTTAAGAATAGCACGCAAAAGTGTTCCCAAAGTTCTATTGACAACTTCAGTTTGTCCATCCGTTTGAGGATGACAAGTAGTAGAAAACAACAATTTGTGCCAAGTTTAGCCCATAAAGTATTCCAAAAGTAACTCAAGAATTTAACATCGCGACCAGAAACAATAGTCCTAGGCATTCCATGCAACCTAGCGACTTCTCTAAAGAACAAATCCGCAATGTTTGAAGCATCATCGGTTTTATGACAAGCTATAAAATGTGTCATCTTAGAGAATCTATCCACAAAAACAAAAATAGAATCACTCCCCTTCTTAGTCCTCGGCAACCCCAAAATAAAGTCCATCGAAATGTCAATCCAAGTTCTTTTTAAGAATAGCACGCAAAAGTGTTCCCAAAGTTCTATTGAAAACTTCAGTTTGTCCATCCGTTTGAGGATGACAAGTAGTAGGAAACAAAAATTTTGTGCCAAGTTTAGCCCATAAAGTCTTCCAAAAGTAACTCAAGAATTTAACATCGCGACCAGAAACAATAGTCCTAGGCATGCCATGCAACCTAACGACTTCTCTAAAGAAAAAATCCGCAAAGTTTGAAGCATCATCGGTTTTATAACAAGCTATAAAATGTGCCATCTTAGAGAATCTATCCACAACAACAAAAATAGAATCCCTCCCCTTCTTAGTCCTAGGCAACCCCAAAATAAAGTCCATAGAAATGTCAATGCAAGATCTTTTTAAGAATAGCACGCAAAAGTGTTCCCAAAGTTCTATTGACAACTTCAGTTTGTCCATCCGTTTGAGGATGACAAATAGTTGAAAACAACAATTTTTTGCAAAGTTTAGCCCATAAAGTATTCCAAAAGTAACTCAAGAATTTAACATGGCGACCAGAAACAATAGTCTTAAGCATTCCATGCAACCTAGCGACTTTTCTAAAGAACAAATCCGCAATGTTTGAAGCATCATCGTTTTATGAAAAGCTATAAAATGTGCAATCTTAGATAATCGATCCACAACAACAAAAATAGAATCCCTCCCCTTCTTAGTCCTAGGCAACCCCAAAATAAAGTCCATAGATATGTCAATCCAAGTTCTTTTTAAGAATAGCACGCAAAAGTGTTCCCAAAGTTCTATTGACAACTTCAGTTTGTCCATCCGTTTGAGGATGACAAGTAGTAGAAAACAACAATTTGTGCCAAGTTTAGCCCATAAAGTATTCCAAAAGTAAGTCAAGAATTTAACATCGCGACCAGAAACAATAGTCCTAGGCATTCCATGCAACCTAGCGACTTCTCTAAAGAACAAATCCGCAATGTTTGAAGCATCATCGGTTTTATGACAAGCTATAAAATGTGTCATCTTAGAGAATCTATCCACAAAAACAAAAATAGAATCACTCCCCTTCTTAGTCCTCGGCAACCCCAAAATAAAGTCCATCGAAATGTCAATCCAAGTTCTTTTTAAGAATAGCACGCAAAAGTGTTCCCAAAATTCTAGTGAAAACTTCAGTTTGTCCATCCGTTTGAGGATGACAAGTAGTAGGAAACAAAAATTTTGTGCCAAGTTTAGCCCATAAAGTCTTCCAAAAGTAACTCAAGAATTTAACATCGCGACCAGAAACAATAGTCCTAGGCATGCCATGCAACCTAACGACTTCTCTAAAGAAAAAATCCGCAAAGTTTGAAGCATCATCGGTTTTATAACAAGCTATAAAATGTGCCATCTTAGAGAATCTATCCACAACAACAAAAATAGAATCCCTCCCCTTCTTAGTCCTAGGCAACCCCAAAATAAAGTCCATAGAAATGTCAATGCAAGATCTTTTTAAGAATAGCACGCAAAAGTGTTCCCAAAGTTCTATTGACAACTTCAGTTTGTCCATCCGTTTGAGGATGGCAAGTAGTAGAAAACAACAATTTTGTGCTAAGTTTAGCCCATAAAGTCTTCGAAAAGTAACTCAAGAATTTAACATCGCGACCAGAAACAATAGTCCTAGGCATGCCATGCAACCTAACGACTTCTCTAAAGAAAAAATCCACAATGTTTGAAGCATCATCGGTTTTATGACAAGCTATAAAATGTGCAGTCTTAGAGAATCTATCCACAACAACAAAAATAGAATCCCTCCCCTTCTTAGTCCTAGGCAACCCCAAAATAAAGTCCATAGAAATGTCAATCCAAGTTCTTTTTAAGAATAGCACGCAAAAGTGTTCCCAAAGTTCTATTGACAACTTCAGTTTGTCCATCCGTTTGAGGATGACAAGTAGTAGAAAACAACAATTTTGTGCCAAGTTTAGCCCATAAAGTATTCCAAAAGTAACTCAAAAAATTAACATCGCGACCAGAAACAATAGTCCTAGGCATGCCATGCAACCTAACGACTTCTCTAAAGAAAAAATCTGCAATGTTTGAAGCATCATCGGTTTTATAACAAGCTATAAAATGTGCCATCTTAGAGAATCTATCCACAACAACAAAAATAGAATCCATCCCCTTCTAAGTCCTAGGCAACCCCAAAATAAAGTCCATAGAAATGTCAATCCAAGTTCTTTTTAAGAATAGCACGCAAAAGTGTTCCCAAAGTTCTATTGACAACTTCAGTTTGTCTATCCGTTTGAGGATGACAAGTAGTAGAAAACAACAATTTTGTGCCAAGTTTAGCCCATAAAGTATTCCAAAAGTAACTCAAGAATTTAACTGTGGGGACCCGGACGCTAATCAAGTTCTTAATCATGTTTGGGACTAATTAATCAATTATAAAACTGGGTCTAAAATTTTTTTTTCAAATACAAAGCGGAAACGTAATGTAATTTACTCAAATTACATATTAAACATGAATATACATCTCAGTATAAAAGTGCAAGTCCTGTACAACATACATTTATTCAACTAGGGTTTAACAACTAATATCAAGTGTCTAACCCTATCTCTAAATCAAGTCCGGAGTCACCACGCTAAACTCGTCTTCTCTCATCCTCTTCTTGACCCTGATCCAGCCCCACCTGTTGTCATGCACACATACAAAACAAGACAACAGCCGGATAACTCCGGTGAGATATAAATATCCCAGTATAAACAATGTACACATGCAATCATATAAAAACATATATAAAAGCATATATCAGTTATCATTAACATGTAGCAATTCAACTAACATGAAAGATATAAAACTGTAAACCAACATGTCATATCAGACTCAATTCAACCGACGCGTCATCTCAGACTCGACTCAACTGACACGTCGTCTCAGACTCGACTCAATTCTATCCTAGGGATCCCGATGTCTGAATAATGATAATTATACCGAATCTCAGTCGCTAGGAATGAATCAATCCCTAAACGGCATCGATATAATTCATATATCCAGTATCTGGGCGAATCAGCCGCAGAATTGACGACTCAGTCAATAACCTGACGAATCAGCCAGTAATTAGGCGAATCAGCCAATAATCAGACAACTCAGCCTGTAATTAAGCGAATCAGCTTAAGTTTAGACGAATCAGTCAATCACCAGACGAATCAGCCGGTGACTAGGCGAATCAGCCTATAATAAGACGAATCAGTCAATAACCCGATGAATCAGCCGGTGACTAGGCGAATCAGCCTATGACTCAACGACTCAGTAATCAATACATACAGTCAGTATCTAAGCAAATCAATCAATGACTAGCGAATCAGCTGTCATTACATGCAGTGGCTATAAATCAATAGACAACAAACATCAATCTCATCAATTACAAGAATCAATGTAATAAACTAAGTATGTGATTTAGGGAAACTCGAGTCAAACCTCCTCGAGTTGTGCAATCCCAACTCAACATTAATTTATACCTTTCTTTCTGATACCCTGGCTCTGTCGAAGTCTCGAACCCCAAGCCTTTCAATACTCAGTCTGACAATAACAATATCGAGGGTATGGTATCAATACACCACTCAATTAATACTGGATACAAACAGAATTCAATCAAATTCTGTTTCAACAACATAACATCATAATCTCAATATATCCAGCCCTATCATATCAGTCAGATATCAATTCTAATATCTCATAATCAATAACAACTCAATTCTGATATCAAATCGGCTCCAAAACTACTCCGAAAATCATAACAATTTCATATTCTGTCCGTTTCTTAATCTGACTTCGATTCTACGCTGTCTAACATGTCAAGAACAACATATATGACGTGTATTCAATTCTAACAACATCATAATTTCAAGACATGTCAAAACGTAACAAAACTTACGTCCAGTTGTATCCTGCGTTGATAGGAACACAGTACCGAAGTCGGATTTTAATTCAGATAGACGGTTCGCTCGTAAATCAAGTTTCAAAATTAAGAAGTAAGCTTTCCCTTCAATCCTCGATTTTCTTCTGCTGATTAACGTTTATATGTATATATATATATATATATACATCTCGGACATGCAATAAGCCAAATGGCAAGCTTACGTTTTGCATGACTGGCGCATATGCGCGCTCGATGCCCGCGCATATGCGCCGGAAGCATTGTCCGGCTTCTGCACTCCTCGCGCATATGCGCGAACTCAAGTCGCGCATATGCGCGAGACCTACTGGTCACGCACCATGCCCTTCGCGCATATGCGCCACTTTTCTCACGCATATGCGCCAAGCCTACTGTCCCTCCCGCGCATGTGCGCCATCTACGTCGCGCATATGCGCCGAACCTTCTGGACATGTCGCGCATATGCGCGCATTTCTTCGCGCATGTGCGTCATGGCTTCGGCCCTTCTGATTATTTGATGTATTTTCTCGTCTTTTCCGGTCCGATCTGTTTCGTCTATAATCAAATCGATTATCACCAATAGATTATAATAATCATCGCTAACTCATTTCAAATTAACGGGATAAATTCCTCGAGCATTATATTTCTCCCCCTCTTAGATTTGAGTTCGTCCTCGAACTCACAAGTAATCGATTCAGAAGAAATGTATATATAGAGTGTGGGGACCCGGGTTCTAACTCAATTCTTTTGGGATTTAATTGGATCTTTATTATAAATGGCGGGTCAAAATTTTTCGCTTTCTAACATTAAATCGAATGTTAACATAAAGCGTCTCATTTTTATTTAAAACAAACATGAGTCAACGACTATTACATGACATGATCTAGTAGCCTTACTTGTTATACATGTTACAATAACAACATAACATCTCTAGTATCAACATAAAACTACTAGTGCAACATCAGAAGTCTTCTGCTACACCCGGCATCTCCACGCTATCAACTCTCTCTTCCTCGTCGTGACCCTGATCCTGCCCCACCTGTTGCCATGCACACATACAGACATGACAACAGCCGGATAACTCCGGTGAGAACATATCCCAGTATAAAACATGGATGCATGCAATGTAAATATCATATACAAAAGCATAGCATATGTAACAAGTAACATGAATATAAATCTAAACATGTAGAAGAATACAAATCTGTATTCGACAATTCAAATCTTGACTCGACTCTTTTCTAATCTAGGGATCCCGGTGTGAATAAGACGGTCTGTCACCTACCCAGCCACTCGGGGCAACGGTACGTCTTATTCCTAGACTTCGGTCAACTCTGTATCGAGGGTCTACACATATAACAAATCTGTTTCTATGCGTCGATACACCGAAACGTCTAGTTTTGGCAAGTCTGCCAATCTCTCCTATCTCAAGACTCGAATATAAATCAATAAACGAAACATTACATAATCAATGTAATAACTATCTAGTATGTGATTTAGGGAAACTCGTATCAAATCTGAATCGAGTTGTGCAATCCCGTGACCACATGAATTATACCTTTCTTGTCGCACTGTCTGTGTCGTAGTCGAAGTCTTGAACTCAAATAACCAATACAAATCTGAAATGGCAATGTGTGAACAAACTTATCATAATATATCTCAATCAACTCCATATTCAAAGCTGAATTCGATTCAAATACAATTTGACGGCATAACGACGTATTTCTTCGATACCGATAACTCAATAATATCATACTTAATCACCATCAACTCATAATCTCATCTAACATCACTATACATGCTGAAATCTGCATATTCTCAATACAATACATGCTGGAATTTCGAAACAACGTCATATAGTATCTGAAAATCAATCCGATAACGTTTCTACGATGCTCATACTATCAAGAACGCATTTCTCAACTCAAAACATAATTTTCCCCAACATATGAATTTCGAATCATGCTGGAATTATATAAAACTTACATCCTTTCGTAGCCAACGATGCAAGGATCACAAATCTTAACTCGGAATATAAATCGGATGGCTAAATCATTCAAAACCACAATTTAAAGAGAAAAAGACATGAAAGCTCCTCCCTCCCATGCTCTCGGTTCTTAAATCTGAATGAATGAGGAAATGAAGACACATAACCATTTAGGCATGCAAAGGAACAAGTGTTACGTTTTCCAATCAACACGCATTACCGCGAGTGCGGCAGTGTAAGGGCGCGGGTGCGCTGAGCTCTCGGCAGCCATATCATTTTCAGAAATTCACGCACCGCGGGTGCGGCGCTTGCACCGCCGCGGGTGCGGTCTCAGCACCGCGGGTGCGGTCGTGCGCGCACCGCGGGTGCGGTGTTACTTCGAAAAATCTCCCAATTTTCTATCACCTACACCGCGGGGCGGTAGTCTTAACACCGCGGGTGCGATGTGGCTTCGGCCCTGCTGCTCAAAATCTCATTTAAACGTCATTCATTCTTACTTCTATGAGTCTAGCATCAATGCCAGTTGATAATTCTCGAGCCTTACATTTCTCCCCCTCTTAGACAAGAGTTCGTCCTCGAACTCATAAGCATGTAATCATGCAAGTATATTCAAATCTGTAAAGTCAAAACGGGAAGAAAGACTCACATCATAGGAATAGCTCGGGATGCCTCTGTCTCATCTCAGACTCTGTCTCCCAAGTTGCTTCCTCGATGCCATGCCGACTCCATTGCACCTTCACAAGTGGAATGGTCTTAGTTCTAAGCTTCTTTTTCTTTCTATCCAGAATCTGTATCGGTTGCTCAACATAGCTCAAAGTCTGATCTAGCTCGGCTTCGTCAGGTAGAATGACATGAGAATCATCTGGCATGTATCTGCGCAACATCGATACATGAAAAACATCATGTATACCTGATAATGAAGGAGGAAGAGCAAGTCTGTAAGCTCGATCACCAATCTTCTCAAGGATCTCATACGGACCGACGTATCTAGGAGACAACTTTCCTTGCTTGCCAAATCTGACAACGCCTCTGAAAGGTGAAATCTTCAGAAATACTCTGTCTCCCTGCTCGAATACTAACGGTCTACGTCTAATATTGGCGTATTTCGCTTGCCTATCCTGTGCCGTTTTCATTCGTTTCTGAATGATCTTCACTTTTTCTGTCATCTCACGAATCATATCAGGCCCTAACTCTGGTACCTCAGAAATATCATCCCAGTACAACGGAGATCTGCACTTCTTTCCGTATAAAGCTTCGAACGGTGCCATCTCTATGCTAGTCTGATAGCTGTTGTTGTATGAAAACTCACACAACGGCAATGAATCTTGCCAACTAGTACCAAAGTCTAGTACTACAGCTCTCAGCATATCCTCTAGAGCCTGGATAGTCCGCTCTGACTGTCCGTCTGTCTGGGGATGATAAGCAGTGCTCAGGTGTAAAGTCGTACCCAAAGCCTGCTGCAAACTGTGCCAAAAGTGAGAAGTGAATCGTGGATCACGATCTGATACGATCGACTTCGGCACACCGTGCAATCTGACGACATCTCTGACATACAACTCGGCCATCTGATCGTGTCGATAGGTCATCCGGTACGGAATAAAACATGCTGATTTGGTCAGTCTGTCTATCACAACCCAAATCGCGTCACAGCCCCGCGAAGATCGAGGTAACTTCGTCACGAAATCCATGGAAATGTGGTCCCATTTCCATTCAGGAATAGACAAACTCTGAAGTAGACCTCCGGGCTTCTTTCTCTCTGCCTTCACCTGTTGGCAATTCAGACATCTAGACACAAATTCTGCAATGTCTGTCTTCATCTGTTTCCACCAGAATTGTGTCTTCAAGTCATTGTACATCTTCCTGCCTCCAGGATGAATGCTGAACCGACTACAATGTGCCTCCGACATGATCTGTCGTCTCAAATCTGAAACATCTGGCACCACTAGACGGTTATGCACATACAGAACAGAATCTCTGACCTGATATTCTGAGATATGACCAGCTCTGACCATATCAATCGATTTCTGCACACTCGGATCAGTTCTCTGTGCTTCTTTGATCCTCAAAATCAAGTCTGGCTCAATCTGAATCGCAGCAAGTCGCAACGGTCTACTCTCTGTATTAAATGTCAATCCAGACAAGCAACAATCTTCTACTAAACTCGATACACCTATAGTCGACAAGGACAAAGAACATACCTTTCGACTCAAGGCGTCTGCCGCTGCATTCGACTTCCCTGGATGGTACTTGATCTCGCAATCAAAATCTTTCAGCAGATCAAGCCATCGTCGCTGCCTCATGTTCAACTCTGACTGAGAAAAGAGATACTTCAAGCTCTTATGATCGGAATAGATCTCAAATTTCTCACCATACAGATAGTGACGCCAGATCTTGAGTGCAAATACAATCGCCGCCAATTCAAGATCATGAATCGGATAACGAGTCTCGTGTGGCTTCAGCTGTCTAGAGGCGTACGCTATCACGTGCCCTCGCTGCATCAGAACACATCCAAGCCCTCTGTGAGATGCATCACAGTATACAACGAACTCACCTGTACCTGATGGAATCGTCAAGACAGGCGCACTAGTCAGCCTCTTCTTCAGCTCTACAAAACTAGTTTCACAATCTTCAGACCACACAAACGACATATTCTTCTGTGTCAACTGGGTGATAGGCTTCGCTATACTGGAGAAATCTCGAATAAAACGACGATAATACCCGGCTAGACCCATGAAACTGCGTATCTCAGGCACAGAAGTCGGTCTCGGCCAACTGATCACAGCCTCAACTTTACTCGGATCTACCGCAATACCATCTCCAGATATAATATGCCCCAAGAAGACAACCTGTTGCAGCCAGAATTCACACTTGGACAGTTTGGCATACAACCGCTCATTCCTCAAAGTCTTCAATACAATTCTCAGATGATCTGCATGCTCAGTCAAACTCTTCGAATACACCAAAATGTCGTCAATAAACACAATCACAAATTCATCTAAATATCTCTGAAAAATGCGGTTCATCAAACTCATGAACACCGCAGGTGCATTCGTCAAACCGAAAGGCATAACAACAAACTCGTAATGTCCATACCTGGTTCGAAATGCAGTCTTTGGAATATCAACGTCTCTAACTCGGAGCTGATGATACCCTGATCTCAAATCGATCTTCGAGTATACCGAAGATCCCTGTAGTTGATCAAACAAGTCGTCGATGCGCGGCAAAGGATACTTGTTCTTCACTGTTGCCTTATTCAACTGCCTGTAATCAATACACAGTCGCATCGAGCCATCTTTCTTTCGAACAAAAAGCACCGGAGCACCCCAAGGTGATACACTGGGTCTGATATATCCCTTGGACAGAAGATCCTCCAACTGTGCTTTCAACTCTTTCAGCTCTATCGGCGCCATCCTATACGGAGCTCTCGAAATAGGAACAGAACCGGGCATAAGATCTATGCTGAAATCAACCTCTCGAACCGGAGGCAACCCTGGAATCTCATCAGGAAAAACATCTGCAAACTCGCAAACCACTGGCAAATCTGCCAATGCTGGGCTCGACTTCAGTAGGTCTACTGAATATACGAGAAAGCCCTCTGCTCCTCTCTGAAGCAATCTACTCATAGTCAGGGCAGATACTAAGGGAATCCGAGATCTGGAGCCCTTGCCGTAGAATTTCCACTCGTCTGTCATCTCGGGTCTGAATCTGACAATCTTGTGGAAACAATCTACCGTGGCCCTGTACTTGGTCAACATGTCTATGCCAACTATACAGTCAAAATCAGCTAAACCAAGTACTACACAATCAAGATCAATCTCATGCCCCTCAAACTGAAGCATACAGTGTCTAACAGTAGTCACAGATATCAAACCACTTCCCAACGGAGAAGCTATAGACACTACTGTCGACAACGACTCAACAGGCAATGAATGTCTCAATGCAAAATGTTCAGATATAAATGTATGAGATGCCCCTGTGTCTATCAACACATATGCAGGATAACCGCAAAGGAAACAATTACCTGCAATGACGTCATCTGGCGCCTCCTGCGCCTGTTCCTCTGTCAGGGCAAAGACACGTGCCTGCTGTCGAGGAGGCTGACTCACAGTCTGACTACCTCCTGGCCTCTGCTGAGTCTGTGTGGAGGGTGGCTGAAAGGAGTGTACAGAAGATGCCTGTCTCTCCATCTGTGGCGCTGCAGCAGACGATCCTGTACTCTGGAATCGCTGAGAACTCCTCTGTGGGCACACTCTGGCGAAATGCCCCTGCTGTCTGCAGATATTGCAGCGTCCCAGAACTCCTTGACACTGCTCCGTCGCATGTCGCCCTCCGCACGAACCACAGTATGCACCACTATAATCTGACCCCTGACCTCTCTGTCGAGATCCACCCGAACTCGATGAACTGCTCCCGGATTTCTTAAATTGTTTGCCCTTAGCCTTCAGAAAATCCTTCTTGCCACTACCACTAGCTCCACTGTCAAAACGAGGAGGAGGTGGTGGAAACTGTACGGTAGTAGGATGTGGCGGTCTCTGCCCCTGAACCCCGTAGGAAGCCCCTCGCTGCCTGATCAAGCCAGCCTCTGCTCCCTTCGCTCGATTCAATGCCTCTGAAAAAGTACTAGGCCGGCCTGTGTTCACCAAAGTAAAGACATCGGGATTCAGCCCGTTGATGAACTGATCGGCCACTGCCTCGTCGTTTCCGGCCACATGCGGTGCAAATCGTAGCAATGCAGAAAATTTAGCGACATACTCCTCAATGTTCCACTGTCCCTGCTTCAGATTCGCAAATTCAGCTCCCTTATCTTTCCGGTAGGAGACGGGGAAGAAGCGCTGATAGAACTCATCTTTAAAAACTTTCCACGTGATATCAATGCCTCGGTGCTCCAAGGCTCTCTTCGTAGTCAACCACCAGCTCTTTGCAACCTCTTGCATCTGATGGCCTATCAACTTCACACGTCGTTCGTCAGTGTAAGCCAAAGACTCAAACAGCATCTCGATATCATCAAGCCAGCTCTCGCACTCTACTGCACTCTCTGTGCCCTTCAGGGTAGGCGGATGGAAAGACTGAAATCTCTTCAATAAGGTCTCCATCGGCGTAGCGGTAACATCCATCTGTGCACCGGACGTGCTACCCTGCTCTGGCTGTGGCACTCGTCTAGGCGGCATAAATCTGATCATCAAACTGATTAGTACACAACCAATATCATCTGTCTCAGCCCTCCTCTGATCATATACCTCTGATCGAGAATTGGTTCTGATTCAGGCTTGAAATGCTGTAAATCAATTCAGATAATACAACCACATACAATAGGGAAAGCAGTAAATCATGCTAGCATCTCAAAAGCAAGGAAGATGACTCGATCTACCCCGCTCATTCTATTCTATCTCAGTCTACAGAACCTACAGCTCTGATACCACCTGTTGTGGGGACCCGGGTTCTAACTCAATTCTTTTGGGATTTAATTGGATCTTTATTATAAATGGCGGGTCAAAATTTTTCGCTTTCTAACATTAAATCGAATGTTAACATAAAGCGTCTCATTTTTATTTAAAACAAACATGAGTCAACGACTATTACATGACATGATCTAGTAGCCTTACTTGTTATACATGTTACAATAACAACATAACATCTCTAGTATCAACATAAAACTACTAGTGCAACATCAGAAGTCTTCTGCTACACCCGGCATCTCCACGCTATCAACTCTCTCTTCCTCGTCGTGACCCTGATCCTGCCCCACCTGTTGCCATGCACACATACAGACACGACAACAGCCGGATAACTCCGGTGAGAACATATCCCAGTATAAAACATGGATGCATGCAATGTAAATATCATATACAAAAGCATAGCATATGTAACAAGTAACATGAATATAAATCTAAACATGTAGAAGAATACAAATCTGTATTCGACAATTCAAATCTTGACTCGACTCTTTTCTAATCTAGGGATCCCGGTGTGAATAAGACGGTCTGTCACCTACCCAGCCACTCGGGGCAACGGTACGTCTTATTCCTAGACTTCGGTCAACTCTGTATCGAGGGTCTACACATATAACAAATCTGTTTCTATGCGTCGATACACCGAAACGTCTAGTTTTGGCAAGTCTGCCAATCTCTCCTATCTCAAGACTCGAATATAAATCAATAAACGAAACATTACATAATCAATGTAATAACTATCTAGTATGTGATTTAGGGAAACTCGTATCAAATCTGAATCGAGTTGTGCAATCCCGTGACCACATGAATTATACCTTTCTTGTCGCACTGTCTGTGTCGTAGTCGAAGTCTTGAACTCAAATAACCAATACAAATCTGAAATGGCAATGTGTGAACAAACTTATCATAATATATCTCAATCAACTCCATATTCAAAGCTGAATTCGATTCAAATACAATTTGACGGCATAACGACGTATTTCTTCGATACCGATAACTCAATAATATCATACTTAATCACCATCAACTCATAATCTCATCTAACATCACTATACATGCTGAAATCTGCATATTCTCAATACAATACATGCTGGAATTTCGAAACAACGTCATATAGTATCTGAAAATCAATCCGATAACGTTTCTACGATGCTCATACTATCAAGAACGCATTTCTCAACTCAAAACATAATTTTCCCCAACATATGAATTTCGAATCATGCTGGAATTATATAAAACTTACATCCTTTCGTAGCCAACGATGCAAGGATCACAAATCTTAACTCGGAATATAAATCGGATGGCTAAATCATTCAAAACCACAATTTAAAGAGAAAAAGACATGAAAGCTCCTCCCTCCCATGCTCTCGGTTCTTAAATCTGAATGAATGAGGAAATGAAGACACATAACCATTTAGGCATGCAAAGGAACAAGTGTTACGTTTTCCAATCAACACGCATTACCGCGAGTGCGGCAGTGTAAGGGCGCGGGTGCGCTGAGCTCTCGGCAGCCATATCATTTTCAGAAATTCACGCACCGCGGGTGCGGCGCTTGCACCGCCGCGGTTGCGGTCTCAGCACTGCGGGTGCGGTCGTGCGCGCACCGCGGGTGCGGTGTTACTTCGAAAAATCTCCCAATTTTCTATCACCTACACCGCGGGGGCGGTAGTCTTAACACCGCGGGTGCGATGTGGCTTCGGCCCTGCTGCTCAAAATCTCATTTAAACGTCATGCATTCTTACTTCTATGAGTCTAGCATCAATGCCAGTTGATAATTCTCGAGCCTTACATAGAGTTTAAACCAAAACTCAAATATCTGATTCCGGTCTGGAATAAGAATTCAATAAGTATAATGTCATAATACTTCTCCATTTAATTCTGACAAAATCAATCTTGCCATGTTGGTTATACAACATCCGTATAAACCACTCCATAGTCTATAATTATTCAATACAGCCAACCATCATTAAATCTGTTGCTCTCGATCTAGGACATATTCAATCCTCGACCTCAAATACCAATCATCATCATCCAATGTTGGTTTATGACATCTGTTCTTTCTGAACTATCTTCATCTTCCTTCGAATTTTCTTCAAAAGAAATCTGCAGTATTCACTGTATACCGTCTCATCTATAACTATCTCATTACCCATCTGATAAGCTGATAGCTATTGTCACGTCATGATAATAAGTCCTATCAATTAGTGCTAACATCCAGCACTAAAGCTGCACAAAAATCTTCCAATATATGGCTAATACATTCTGACAGTCTGCCAATCTGTAAAACAATCTAAAAGAAAGCTCGTGATACATTCTGTCACGAATACAATCTCAAGCAAAATCACAATCTGACATAGTCTACTATGGCATTCTGATCTTTCTGACCCCTTCTCTGACATCGATCTGTGTCATCTGGTCATGTTTGTACGTTATCTTGTACAAACTAATAGATTATAAATTGAACAATCTATCAATCATAATCATATCATATCATAATCTGTAGGAAAATGGCAGTAATTTCATTACGAAAGCCATAGAAATGTATTCCCATTTCTATTCAGAACTATACAATTCTGTAATAAATCTTCTGATTTCTATCTTTCTGTCTTTTCTGTTAGCAATTCAGACATATCCGTATAATTTCTGCCAACATTTCATTACAATTCTGTTATAACTGATCTCATCTGTCTATATCACCACTATCTGTTCGAATACAGTACAGTCTCAATCATCAGACTAAACACTGAATCCATGACTGTAAGCTTCTGACAATATCTGTTCTTTCTGATTCGAACTATTTGATATACACAAATCAGTTAATAACATAAATTAAAGAAGAAATACCTACCTGGTATTCGGCTCTAACTATCACTATCAAGCTTTGCTGTACAATTCTGACATATCTGATATCACAGAATAATCAATCTCATACAAAATACAAAATCACGTATCTGTTACTCTGATCGACACTCTGTTCTGACTATCGATATTGAGTTCTACACATTCTAATCAGCGTTTTGAACTGCTAACGTTTCGAAATCAACTCTGGTTCGGACTGTACAATATAATCTTAATTGTCTACTATCTTTCTCAATCAGGATTCAAAATTTCAACAATTTCTAAGATCAGTTCAAGACTAAAATCAATCTCTCTGATTGGAATCAGATCTAAAGTCTTATCAGAGAAAATATCGAGAACTTTCTTATCATTGGTAAATCAGCCAATGATAGACTCAATTTCAGTAAATCAACTGAATACATAAGGAGTCACTCCACTCCTTTCTGTAATAATCGAGTCATAGCTAGTACGAATATCAAAAAAATTCACAATCTAGAATTCTTATCGTACTATATTCATCTCTTGATCATCTCAGGTCTGATTTTCACCATCTTCTGAAACTAATCTAGGGTAGCTATGTACTTGGTCAGCATATCAATATCATTAATGCAGTTCCAAAATCATAGAACACCAATACAATACCATCTACCACACAATCTAACTCGATCTCATTCTTATCCGACTGTAGTATACAAGATCTAACAGAAATCACTGGTACAAGATCTTTTCCCAAAAGAAAAAGAAACAAATACTACAGTACATAGGGACTCAACAGATAATGCATGCATCAATGCAAATCTTTCAGAAATAATAGTATGTGAAGCACCGGTATCCCTCAATACATATGCAGGAAAATCAAACAAATCAGTTACCTGCAACATCATCAGCTGGTGCTTCCTGAGCCTGTTCCTCGGTCAAAGCAAATACTCTGGCCTGCTGTCTAGGAGGCTGGCTAACTGGCTGGCTTCCTCCTGGCCTCAGCTGTGACTGAGATGGTGCTGGCTGAAATGAAGGAACGGCAGCTGATCGTCTACTCCACTGTGCCGCTGATCCAAATGGTTCAGTTCCCTGGGATCTTTGGGAACTCCTCTGTGGACATACTCTGGCAAAATGTCCCTGTTGCTTGCAGAAGTGGCAGCTACCAAGTACTCCTTGGCATTGTTCAGTGGAATGTCTCCCTCCACAATTTCCGCAATACACGCCAGTATAACTCTGCTGAGAACCACTAGAGCTAGAAGAACTGCCGCCAGGCTTCTTAAACTGCCTTCCTCTAGCTTTCAAAAAATCTTTCGTTCCACCACTGCTACTGCCACTCTCGAACCGGGGAGGTGGTTGCGGTGGTCTCGACACTGGAGGAACAATTTCAGCTCCTCTCTGCCTTATCAGGCCTGCTTCAGCGCCCTTTGCTCTATTCATGGCATCAGCAAAGTTATTCGGTCTTCCTGTGTTCACCAATGTAAAAATATCGGGATTCAAGCCATTGATGAACTGATCAGCAACGGCTTCGTCATTTTCAGACACATGAGGAGCAAACTTCAACAAGGTAGAGAACTTGGTCACATATTCTTCAATGTTCAGCTGACCCTGTCTCAAATTGGCAAACTCCGCCCCCTTGTCTTTTCTGTACGATATTGGGAAAAATCTCTGATAAAACTCAGTTTTAAATACATCCCAAGTAATAATCGTATCTCGTTGCTCCAAGGCCCTCTTCATTGTAACCCACCAGCTTTGTGCAACATCAAGCAACTGGTGCCCAATCAATTTAATCCGGCGCTCATCACTGTACTCCAGTGAATCAAACAGCAACTCAATACGACCTAACCAACTCTCACACTCGACCGACGTCTCAGTACCTTTCAGAGTGGGTGGTTTGAATGACTGAAACCTCTTCAGCAAGGTTTCCATTGGAGTTGGTGTTACATCCATTGGAGGATTCGATGTACTACCCTGTTCTGGGATTCGTCTAGGAGGTATATCTGAAACTCAAAAGGATTAGTAACCCAATCCAACACATCTGTTTCAATTCAGTCCCTCCTCCGATCATCTTACTGCTGATCGAGAATCAATTCAGATTCGTTCCCAATAATACATATTACAGAATCAAATCAGATAAGTCAAGTAACATGTATTATATAAGCAGTAAGTCATGCTAGCAATCACAAGCAAGGAAAGAAAACTCAATCTACCCCGCTCACTAGCCTTTTCTATCTCAATCTCAAGAATCTACATTTCTAGTACCTACAGCTCTGATACCACCTGTTGTGGGGACCCGGACGCTAATCAAGTTCTTAATCATGTTTGAGACTAATTAATCAATTATAAAACAGGGTCTAAAATTTTTTTTTCAAATACAAAGCGGAAACGTAATGTAATTTACTCAAATTACATATTAAACATGAATATACATCTCAGTATAAAAGTGCAAGTCCTGTACAACATACATTTATTCAACTAGGGTTTAACAACTAATATCAAGTGTCTAACCCTATCTCTAAATCAAGTCCGGAGTCACCACGCTAAACTCGTCTTCTCTCATCCTCTTCTTGACCCTGATCCAGCCCCACCTGTTGTCATGCACACATACAAAACAAGACAACAGCCGGATAACTCCGGTGAGATATAAATATCCCAGTATAAACAATGTACACATGCAATCATATAAAAACATATATAAAAGCATATATCAGTTATCATTAACATGTAGCAATTCAACTAACATGAATGATATAAAACTGTAAATCAACATGTCATATCAGACTCAATTCAACCGACGCGTCATCTCAGACTCGACTCAACTGACACGTCGTCTCAGACTCGACTCAATTCTATCCTAGGGATCCCGATGTCTGAATAATGATAATTATACCGAATCTCAGTCGCTAGGAATGAATCAATCCCTAAACGGCATCGATATAATTCATATATCCAGTATCTGGGCGAATCAGCCGCAGAATTGACGACTCAGTCAATAACCTGACGAATCAGCCAGTAATTAGGCGAATCAGCCAATAATCAGACAACTCAGCCTGTAATTAAGCGAATCAGCTTAAGTTTAGACGAATCAGTCAATCACCAGACGAATCAGCCGGTGACTAGGCGAATCAGCCTATAATAAGACGAATCAGTCAATAACCCGACGAATCAGCCGGTGACTAGGCGAATCAGCCTATGACTCAACGACTCAGTAATCAATACATACAGTCAGTATCTAAGCAAATCAATCAATGACTAGCGAATCAGCTGTCATTACATGCAGTGGCTATAAATCAATAGAAAACAAACATCAATCTCATCAATTACAAGAATCAATGTAATAAACTAAGTATGTGATTTAGGGAAACTCGAGTCAAACCTCCTCGAGTTGTGCAATCCCAACTCAACATTAATTTATACCTTTCTTTCTGATACCCTGGCTCTGTCGAAGTCTCGAACCCCAAGCCTCTAAATACTCAGTCTGACAATAACAATATCGAGGGTATGGTATCAATACACCACTCAATTAATACTGGATACAAACAAACTGGAAGTTGTCAATAGAACTTTGGGAACACTTTTGCGTGCTATTCTTAAAAGAACTTGGATTGACATTTCTATGGAATTATTTTGGGGTTGCCTAGGACTAGAAGGGGAGGATTCTATTTTTGTTGTGTGGATAGATTCTCTAAGATTGCACATTTTTTAGCTTGTCATAAAACCGATGATGCTTCAAACATTGCGGATTTGTTCTTTAGAGAAGCCGTAGTTGATGCATAATGCTAGGACTATTGTTTTCGGTCGCGAGTTTTATTCTTGAGTTACTTTGGAATACTTTATGGCTAAACTTGGCACAAAATTGTTGTTTTACTACTTGTCATCCTCAAACGGATGGACAAACTGAAGTTGTCAATAGAACTTTGGGAACACTTTTGCGTCTATTCTTAAAAAGAACTTGGATGACATTTCTATGGACTTTATTTTGGGTTTGCAGAGGACTAAGAAGGGGAGTGATCTATTTTTGTTTTTGTGGATAGATTCTCTAAGATGACACATTTTATAGCTTGTCATAAAACCGATGATGATGCTTCAAACATCGCGGAATTTGTTCTTTAGAGAAGCGTCGTTAGGTGTGCAGGGAATGCCTAGGACTATGTTTCTGGTCTGCGAGTTGTAAATTCTTGAGTATCCTTTTGGAATACTTTATGGGCTAAACTTGGCACAACATGTGTTTTCTACTCTTGTCATCCTCAAAACGGATGGACAAACTGAGTTGGTCAATAGAGACTTTAAGACACATTTTGCGTGCGTATTCTTAAAGAACTTGGATTGACATTTCTATGGACTTTATTTTGGGGTTGCTAGGACTTAGAAGGGGATGGATTCTATTTTGTGTTGTGGGTAGATTCTCTAAGATGGCACATTTTAAAGCTTGTATAAAACCCATGATGCTTCAAACATTGCAGATTTTTTCTTTAGAGAAGTCGTAGGTTGCATAGCATGCCTAGGACTATTGTTTCTGGTCGCGATGTTAAATTCTTGAGTTACTTTTGGAATACTTTATGGGCTAAACTTGGCACAAAATTGTTGTTTTCTACTACTTGTCATCCTCAAACGGATGACAAACTGAAGTTGTCAATAGAACTTTGGGAACACTTTTGCGTGCTATTCTTAAAAAGAACTTGGATTGACATTTCGATGGACTTTATTTTGGGTTGCCTAGGACTAAGAAGGGAGGGATTCTATTTTTGTTGTTGTGGATAGATTCTCTAAGATGGCACATTTTATAGCTTGTCATAAAACCGATGATGCTTCAAACATTGCGGATTTGTTCTTTAGAGAAGTCGCTAGGTTGCATGGAATGCCTAGGACTATTGTTTCTGGTCGCGATGTTAAATTCTTGAGTTACTTTTGGAATACTTTATGGGCTAAACTTGGCACAAATTGTTGTTTTCTACTACTTGTCATCCTCAAACGGATGGACAAACTGAAGTTGTCAATAGAACTTTGGGAACACTTTTGCGTGCTATTCTTAAAAGAACTTGGATTGACATTTCTATGGACTTTATTTTGGGGTTGCCTAGGACTAAGAAGGGGAGGATTCTATTTTTGTTGTTGTGGATAGATTCTCTAAGATGCACATTTTATAGCTTGTCATAAAACCGATGATGCTTCAAACATTGCGGATTTGTTCTTTAGAGAAGTCGCTAGGTTGCATGGAATGCCTAGGACTATTGTTTCTGGTCGCGATGTTAAATTCTTGAGTTACTTTTGGAATACTTTATGGGCTAAACTTGGCACAAAATTGTTGTTTTCTACTACTTGTCATCCTCAAACGGATGGACAAACTGAAGTTGTCAATAGAACTTTGGGAACACTTTTGCGTGCTATTCTTAAAAAGAACTTGGATTGACATTTCGATGGACTTTATTTTGGGGTTGCCGAGGACTAAGAAGGGGAGTGATTCTATTTTTGTTGTTGTGGATAGATTCTCTAAGATGGCACATTTTATAGCTTGTCATAAAACCGATGATGCTTCAAACATTGCGGATTTGTTCATTAGAGAAGTCGCTAGGTTGCATGGAATTCCTAGGACTATTGTTTCTGGTCGCGATGTTAAATTCTTGAGTTACTTTTGGAATACTTTATGGGCTAAACTTGGCACAAAATTGTTGTTTTCTACTACTTGTCATCCTCAAACGGATGGACAAACTTAAGTTGTCGATAGAACTTTGGGAACACTTTTGCGTGCTATTTTAAAAAGAACTTGGATTGACATTTCGATGGACTTTATTTTGGGGTTGCCGAGGACTACGAAGGGGAGTGATTCTATTTTTGTTTTGTGGATAGATTCTCTAAGATGACACATTTTATAGCTTGTCATAAAACCGATGATGCTTCAAACATTGCGGATTTGTTCTTTAGAGAAGTCGCTAGGTTGCATGGAATGCCTAGGACTATTGTTTCTGGTCGCGATGTTAAATTCTTGAGTTACTTTTGGAATACTTTATGGGCTAAACTTGGCACAAAATTGTTGTTTTCTACTACTTGTCATCCTCAAACGGATGGACAAACTGAAGTTGTCAATAGAACTTTGGGAACACTTTTGCGTGCTATTCTTAAAAAGAACTTGGATTGACATTTCTATGGACTTTATTTTGGGGTTGCCTAGGACTAAGAAGGGGAGGGATTCTATTTTTGTTGTTGTGGATAGATTCTCTAAGATGGCACATTTTATAGCTTGTCATAAAACCGATGATGCTTCAAACATTGCGGATTTGTTCTTTAGAGAAGTCGCTAGGTTGCATGGCATGCCTAGGACTATTGTTTCTGGTCGCGATGTTAAATTCTTGAGTTACTTTTGGAAGACTTTATGGGCTAAACTTGGCACAAAATTGTTGTTTTCTACTACTTGTCATCCTCAAACGGATGGACAAACTGAAGTTGTCAATAGAACTTTGGGAACACTTTTGCGTGCTATTCTTAAAAAGAACTTGGATTGACATTTCTATGGACTTTATTTTGGGGTTGCCTAGGACTAAGAAGGGGAGGGATTCTATTTTTGTTGTTGTGGATAGATTCTCTAAGATGGCACATTTTATAGCTTGTCATAAAACCGATGATGCTTCAAACATTGCGGATTTGTTCTTTAGAGAAGTCGCTAGGTTGCATGGCATGCCTAGGACTATTGTTTCTGGTCGCGATGTTAAATTCTTGAGTTACTTTTGGAATACTTTATGGGCTAAACTTGGCACAAAATTGTTGTTTTCTACTACTTGTCATCCTCAAACGGATGGACAAACTGAAGTTGTCAATAGAACTTTGGGAACACTTTTGCGTGCTATTCTTAAAAGAACTTGGATTGACATTTCTATGGACTTTATTTTGGGGTTGCCTAGGACTAAGAAGGGGATGGATTCTATTTTTGTTGTTGTGGATAGATTCTCTAAGATGGCACATTTTATAGCTTGTCATAAAACCGATGATGCTTCAAACATTGCGGATTTGTTCTTTAGAGAAGTCGTTAGGTTGCATGGCATGCCTAGGACTATTGTTTCTGGTCGCGATGTTAAATTCTTGAGTTACTTTTGGAATACTTTATGGGCTAAACTTGGCACAAAATTGTTGTTTTCTACTACTTGTCATCCTCAAACGGATGGACAAACTGAAGTTGTCAATAGAACTTTGGGAACACTTTTGCGTGCTATTCTTAAAAAGAACTTGGATTGACATTTCTATGGACTTTATTTTGGGGTTGCCTAGGACTAAGAAGGGGATGGATTCTATTTTTGTTGTTGTGGATAGATTCTCTAAGACTGCACATTTTATAGCTTGTCATAAAACCGATGATGCTTCAAACATTGCGGATTTGTTCTTTAGAGAAGTCGATAGGTTGCATGGAATGCTAGGACTATTGTTTCTGGTCGCGATGTTAAATTCTTGAGTTACTTTTGGAATACTTTATGGGCTAAACTTGGCACAAAATTGTTGTTTTCTACTACTTGTCATCCTCAAACGGATGGACAAACTGAAGTTGTCAATAGAACTTTGGGAACACTTTTGCGTACTATTCTTAAAAAGAACTTGGATTGACATTTCTATGGACTTTATTTTGGGGTTGCCTAGGACTAAGAAGGGGAGGGATTCTATTTTTGTTGTTGTGGATAGATTCTCTAAGATGCACATTTTATAGCTTGTCATAAAACCGATGATGCTTCAAACATTGCGGATTTGTTCTTTAGAGAAGTCGCTAGGTTGCATGGAATGCCTAGGACTATTGTTTCTGGTCGCGATGTTAAATTCTTGAGTTACTTTTGGAATACTTTATGGGCTAAACTTGGCACAAAATTGTTGTTTTCTACTACTTGTCATCCTCAAACGGATGGACAAACTGAAGTTGTCAATAGAACTTTGGGAACACTTTTGCGTGCTATTCTTAAAAAGAACTTGGATTGACATTTCTATGGACTTTATTTTGGGGTTGCCTAGGACTAAGAAGTGGAGGGATTCTATTTTTGTTGTTGTGGATAGATTCTCTAAGATGGCACATTTTATAGCTTGTCATAAAACCGATGATGCTTCAAACATTGCGGATTTGTTCTTTAGAGAAGTCGCTAGGTTGCATGGAATGCCTAGGACTATTGTTTCTGGTCGCGATGTTAAATTCTTGAGTTACTTTTGGAATACTTTATGGGCTAAACTTGGCACAAAATTGTTGTTTTCTACTACTTGTCATCCTCAAACGGATGGACAAACTGAAGTTGTCAATAGAACTTTGGGAACACTTTTGCGTGCTATTCTTAAAAAGAACTTGGATTGACATTTCGATGGACTTTATTTTGGGGTTGCCGAGGACTAAGAAGGGGAGTGATTCTATTTTGTTTTTGTGGATAGATTCTCTAAGATGACACATTTTATAGCTTGTCATAAAACCGATGATGCTTCAAACATTGCGGATTTGTTCTTAGAGAAGTCGCTAGGTTGCATGGAATGCCTAGGACTATTGTTTCTGGTCGCGATGTTAAATTCTTGAGTTACTTTTGGAATACTTTATGGGCTAAACTTGGCACAAAATTGTTGTTTTCTACTACTTGTCATCCTCAAACGGATGGACAAACTGAAGTTGTCAATAGAACTTTGGGAACACTTTTGCGTGCTATTCTTAAAAAGAACTTGGATTGACATTTCTATGGACTTTATTTTGGGGTTGCCTAGGACTAAGAAGGGGAGGGATTCTATTTTTGTTGTTGTGGATAGATTCTCTAAGATTGCACATTTTATAGCTTGTCATAAAACCGATGATGCTTCAAACATTGCGGATTTGTTCTTTAGAGAAGTCGCTAGGTTGCATGGAATGCCTAGGACTATTGTTTCTGGTCGCGATGTTAAATTCTTGAGTTACTTTTGGAATACTTTATGGGCTAAACTTGGCACAAAATTGTTGTTTTCTACTACTTGTCATCCTCAAACGGATGGACAAACTGAAGTTGTCAATAGAACTTTGGGAACACTTTTGCGTGCTATTCTTAAAAAGAACTTGGATTGACATTTCTATGGACTTTATTTTGGGGTTGCCTAGGACTAAGAAGGGGAGTGGATTCTATTTTTGTTGTTGTGGATAGATTCTCTAAGATGACACATTTTATAGCTTGTCATAAAACCGATGATGCTTCAAACATTGCGGATTTGTTCTTTAGAGAAGTCGTTAGGTTGCATGGCATGCCTAGGACTATTGTTTCTGGTCGCGATGTTAAATTCTTGAGTTACTTTTGGAATACTTTATGGGCTAAACTTGGCACAAAATTGTTGTTTTCTACTACTTGTCATCCTCAAACGGATGGACAAACTGAAGTTGTCAATAGAACTTTGGGAACACTTTTGCGTGCTATTCTTAAAAGAACTTGGATTGACATTTCTATGGACTTTATTTTGGGGTTGCCTAGGACTAAGAAGGGGAGTGGATTCTATTTTTGTTGTTGTGGATAGATTCTCTAAGATGCACATTTTATAGCTTGTCATAAAACCGATGATGCTTCAAACATTGCGGATTTGTTCTTTAGAGAAGTCGCTAGGTTGCATGGAATGCTAGGACTATTGTTTCTGGTCGCGATGTTAAATTCTTGAGTTACTTTTGGAATACTTTATGGGCTAAACTTGGCACAAAATTGTTGTTTTCTACTACTTGTCATCCTCAAACGGATGGACAAACTGAAGTTGTCAATAGAACTTTGGGAACACTTTTGCGTGCTATTCTTAAAAAGAACTTGGATTGACATTTCTATGGACTTTATTTTGGGGTTGCCTAGGACTAAGAAGGGGATGGATTCTATTTTTGTTGTTGTGGATAGATTCTCTAAGATGGCACATTTTATAGCTTGTCATAAAACCGATGATGCTTCAAACATTGCGGATTTGTTCTTTAGAGAAGTCGTTAGGTTGCATGGCATGCCTAGGACTATTGTTTCTGGTCGCGATGTTAAATTCTTGAGTTACTTTTGGAAGACTTTATGGGCTAAACTTGGCACAAAATTGTTGTTTTCTACTACTTGTCATCCTCAAACGGATGGACAAACTGAAGTTGTCAATAGAACTTTGGGAACACTTTTGCGTGCTATTCTTAAAAGAACTTGGATTGACATTTCTATGGACTTTATTTTGGGGTTGCCTAGGACTAAGAAGGGGAGGGATTCTATTTTTGTTGTTGTGGATAGATTCTCTAAGATGACACATTTTATAGCTTGTCATAAAACCGATGATGCTTCAAACATTGCGGATTTGTTCTTTAGAGAAGTCGCTAGGTTGCATGGAATGCCTAGGACTATTGTTTCTGGTCGCGATGTTAAATTCTTGAGTTACTTTTGGAATACTTTATGGGCTAAACTTGGCACAAAATTGTTGTTTTCTACTACTTGTCATCCTCAAACGGATGGACAAACTGAAGTTGTCAATAGAACTTTGGGAACACTTTTGCGTGCTATTCTTAAAAAGAACTTGGATTGACATTTCTAGGGACTTTATTTTGGGGTTGCCTAGGACTAAGAAGGGGAGGGATTCTATTTTTGTTGTTGTGGATAGATTCTCTAAGATTGCACATTTTATAGCTTGTCATAAAACCGATGATGCTTCAAACATTGCGGATTTGTTCTTTAGAGAAGTCGCTAGGTTGCATGGAATGCTTAGGACTATTGTTTCTGGTCGCGATGTTAAATTCTTGAGTTACTTTTGGAATACTTTATGGGCTAAACTTGGCACAAAATTGTTGTTTTCTACTACTTGTCATCCTCAAACGGATGGACAAACTGAAGTTGTCAATAGAACTTTGGGAACACTTTTGCGTGCTATTCTTAAAAAGAACTTGGATTGACATTTCTATGGACTTTATTTTGGGGTTGCCTAGGACTAAGAAGGGGAGGGATTCTATTTTTGTTGTTGTGGATAGATTCTCTAAGATTGCACATTTTATAGCTTGTCATAAAACCGATGATGCTTCAAACATTGCGGATTTGTTCTTTAGAGAAGTCGATAGGTTGCATGGAATGCTTAGGACTATTGTTTCTGGTCGCGATGTTAAATTCTTGAGTTACTTTTGGAATACTTTATGGGCTAAACTTGGCACAAAATTGTTGTTTTCTACTACTTGTCATCCTCAAACGGATGGACAAACTGAAGTTGTCAATAGAACTTTGGGAACACTTTTGCGTGCTATTCTTAAAAAGAACTTGGATTGACATTTCTATGGACTTTATTTTGGGGTTGCCTAGGACTAAGAAGGGGATGGATTCTATTTTTGTTGTTGTGGATAGATTCTCTAAGATGGCACATTTTATAGCTTGTTATAAAACCGATGATGCTTCAAACATTGCGGATTTGTTCTTTAGAGAAGCGCTAGGTTGCATAGAATGCCTAGGACTATTGTTTCTGGTCGCGATGTTAAATTCTTGAGTTACTTTTGGAATACTTTATGGGCTAAACTTGGCACAAAATTGTTGTTTTCTACTACTTGTCATCCTCAAACGGATGGACAAACTGAAGTTGTCAATAGAACTTTGGGAACACTTTTGCGTGCTATTCTTAAAAAGAACTTGGATTGACATTTCTATGGACTTTATTTTGGGGTTGCCTAGGACTTAGAAGGGGATGGATTCTATTTTTGTTGTTGTGGATAGATTCTCTAAGATGGCACATTTTATAGCTTGTTATAAAACCGATGATGCTTCAAACATTGCAGATTTTTTCTTTAGAGAAGTCGTTAGGTTGCATAGCATGCCTAGGACTATTGTTTCTGGTCGCGATGTTAAATTTTTGAGTTACTTTTGGAATACTTTATGGGCTAAACTTGGCACAAAATTGTTGTTTTCTACTACTTGTCATCCTCAAACGGATGGACAAAACTGATGTTTTCAATAGAACTTTGAACACTTTTGCGTGCTATTCTTAAAAAGAACTTGGATTGACATTTTATGGACTTTATTTGGGGTTGCCTAGAGACTAGAAGGGAGGATTCTATTTTGTTGTGTGGATAGATTCTCTAACTGACTTTTAAGCTTCATAAACCGATGTGCTCAACATTGGGATTTGTCTTTGAGAAGTCTTGGTGCTTGAACTTGGATTGCTTCTGTCGCGATGTTAAATTCTTGAGTTACTTTTGAAGACTATGGGCTAACTTGGCACAAATTTTGTTTTCTCTATGTTATATATATATTATATATATACATCGGACATGCAATAAGCCAAATGGCAAGATTACGTTTTGCATGCTGGCGCATATGCGCGCTCGATGCCCGCGCATATGCGCCGGAAGCATTGTCCGGCTTCTGCACTACTCGCGCATATGCGCGAACTCAAGTCGCGCATATGCGCGAGACCTACTGGTCACGCACCATGCCCCTCGCGCATATGCGCCACTTTCTCGCGCATATGCGCCAAGCCTACTGTCCCTCTCCGCGATGTGCGCATCTACGCGCGCATAGCGCGGAACCTCTGGACATGTCGCGCATATGCGCGCATTTCTTCGCGCATGTGCGCCATGGCTTCGGCCCTTCTGATTATTTGATGTATTTTCTCGTCTTTTCCGGTCCGATCTGTTTCGTTCTATAATCAAATCGATTATCACCAATAGATTATAATAATCATCGCTAACTCATTTCGAATTAACGGGATAAATTCCTCGGGCATTACATTAACATCGCGACCAGAAACAATAGTCCTAGGATTCCATGCAACCTAGCGACTTCTCTAAAGAACAAATCCGCAATGTTGAAGCATCATCGGTTTTATGACAAGCTATAAAATGTGTGCATCTTAGAGAATCTATCCACAAAAACAAAAATAGAATCACTCCCCTTCTTAGTCCTCGGCAACCCCAAAATAAAGTCCATCGAAATGTCAATCCAAGTTCTTTTAAGAATAGCACGCAAAAGTGTTCCCAAAGTTATTGACAACTTCAGTTTGTCCATCCGTTTGAGGATGACAAGTAGTAGAAAACAACAATTTTGTGCCAAGTTTAGCCCATAAAGTATTCCAAATGAACTCAAGAATTTAACATCGCGACCAGAAACAATAGTCCAGGCATGCCAAACTAACGACTTCTCTAAAGAAAAATCCGCAATGTTTGAAGCATCATCGGTTTTATAACAAGCTATAAAATGTGCCATCTTAGAGAAATCTCCACAACAACAAAAATAGAATCCTCCCCTTCTTAGTCCTAGGCAACCCCAAAATAAAGTCCATAGAAATGTCAACCAAGTTCTTTTTAAGAATAGCACGCAAAAGTGTTCCAAGTTCTATTGACAACTTCAGTTTGTCCATCCGTTTGAGGATGACAAGTAGTAGAAAACAACAATTTGTGCAAGTTTAGCCATAAAGTATTCCAAAATAACTCAAGAATTTAACATCGCGACCAGAAAAATAGCTAGGCATTCCATGCAACCTAGCGACTTCTCTAAAGACAAATCCGCAATGTTTGAAGCATCATCGGTTTTATGACAAGCTATAAAAGTGTCACTTAGAGAATCTATCCACAAAAACAAAAATAGAATCACTCCCCTTCTTAGTCTCGGCAACCCCAAAATAAAGTCCATGAAAGTCAATCCAAGTTCTTTTTAAGAATAGCACGCAAAAGTGTTCCCAAAGTTCTATTGACAACTTCAGTTTGTCCATCCGTTTGAGGATGACAAGTAGTAGAAAACAACTTTTGCGTGCTATTCTTAAAAAGAACTTGGATTGACATTTCTATGGACTTTATTTTGGGGTTGCCTAGGACTAAGAAGGGGAGGGATTCTATTTTTGTTGTTGTGGATAGATTCTCTAAGACTGCACATTTTACAGCTTGTCATAAAACCGATGATGCTTCAAACATTGCGGATTTGTTCTTTAGAGAAGTCGATAGGTTGCATGGAATGCTTAGGACTATTGTTTATGGTCGCGATGTTAAATTTTTGAGTTACTTTTGGAATACTTTATGGGCTAAACTTGGCACAAAATTTTTGTTTTCTACTACTTGTCATCCTCAAACGGATGGACCTACTGAAGTTGTCAATAGAACTTTGGGAACACTTTTGCGTACTA
Organism: Primulina eburnea; assembly: GCF_022965805.1. Taxonomy (NCBI): domain Eukaryota; kingdom Viridiplantae; phylum Streptophyta; class Magnoliopsida; order Lamiales; family Gesneriaceae; genus Primulina; species Primulina eburnea. Next base: position 42,219,916 of record NC_133103.1, on the reverse strand, counting down.
TTCTTAAAAAGAACTTGGATTGACATTTCTATGGACTTTATTTTGGGGTGGCCTAGGACTAATAAGTGGATGGATTTTATTTTTGTTGTTGTGGATAGATTCTCTAAGATGGCACATTTTATAGCTTGTTATAAAACCGATGATGCTTCAAACATTGCGGATTTTTTCTTTAGAGAAGTCGTTAGGTTGCATGGCATGCCTAGGACTATTGTTTCTGGTCGCGATGTTAAATTCTTGAGTTACTTTTGGAAGACTTTATGGGCTAAACTTGGCACAAAATTGTTGTTTTCTACTACTTGTCATCCTCAAACGGATGGACAAACTGAAGTTTTCAATAGAACTTTGGGAACACTTTTGCGTGCTATTCTTAAAAAGAACTTGGATTGACATTTCGATGTACTTTATTTTGGGGTTGCCGAGGACTAAGAAGGGGAGTGATTCTATTTTTGTTTTTGTGGATAGATTCTCTAAGATGACACATTTTATAGCTTGTCATAAAATCGATGATGCTTCAAACATTGCGGATTTGTTCTTTAGAGAAGTCGCTAGGTTGCATGGAATGCATAGGACTATTGTTTCTGGTCGCGATGTTAAATTCTTGACTTACTTTTGGAATTCTTTGTGGGCTAAACTTGGCACAAAATTGTTGTTTTCTACTACTTGTCATCCTCAAACGGATGGACAAACTGAAATTGTCAATAGAACTTTGGGAACACTTTTGCGTGCTATTCTTAAAAAGAACTTGGATTGACATTTCTAGGGACTTTATTTTGGGGTTGCCTAGGACTAAGAAGGGGAGGGATTCTATTTTTGTTGTTGTGGATCGATTCTCTAAGATTGCACATTTTATAGCTTGTCATAAAACCGATGATGCTTCAAACATTGTGGATTTGTTCTTTAGAGAAGTCGCTAGGTTGCATGGAATGCTTAGGACTATTGTTTCTGGTCGCGATGTTAAATTCTTGAGTTACTTTTGGAATACTTTATGGGCTAAACTTGGCACAAAATTGTTGTTTTCTACTACTTGTCATCCTCAAACGGATGGACAAACTGAAGTTGTCAATAGAACTTTGGGAACACTTTTGCGTGCTATTCTTAAAAAGAACTTGGATTGACATTTCTATGGACTTTATTTTGGGGTTGCCTAGGACTAAGAAGGGGATGGATTCTATTTTTGTTGTTGTGGATAGATTCTCTAAGATGGCACATTTTATAGCTTGTTATAAAACCGATGATGCTTGTTTCTGGTCGCGATGTTAAATTCTTGAGTTACTTTTGGAAGACTTTATGGGCTAAGCTTGGCACAAAATTATTGTTTTCTACTACTTGTCATCCTCAAACGGATGGACAAACTGAAGTTTTCAATAGAACTTTGGGAACAGTTTTGCGTGCTATTCTTAAGAAGAACTTGGATTGACATTTCGATGGACTTTATTTTGGGGTTGCAGAGGACTAAGAAGGGGAGTGATTCTATTTTTGTTTTTGTGGATAGATTCTCAAAGATGACACATTTTATAGCTTGTCATAAAACCGATGATGCTTCCAACATTGCGGATTTGTTCTTTAGAGAAAGCGCTAGGTTGCATAGAATGCCTAGGACTATTGTTTCTGGTCGCGATGTTAAATTCTTGAGTTACTTTTGGAATACTTTATGGGCTAAACTTGGCACAAAATTGTTGTTTTCTACTACTTGTCATCCTCAAACGGATGGACAAACTGAAGTTGTCAATAGAACTTTGGGAACACTTTTGCGTGCTATTCTTAAAAAGAACTTGGATTGACATTTCTATGGACTTTATTTTGGGGTTGCCTAGGACTTAGAAGGGGATGGATTCTATTTTTGTTGTTGTGGGTAGATTCTCTAAGATGGCACATTTTATAGCTTGTTATAAAACCCATGATGCTTCAAACATTGCAGATTTTTTCTTTAGAGAAGTCGTTAGGTTGCATAGCATGCCTAGGACTATTGTTTCTGGTCGCGATGTTAAATTTTTGAGTTACTTTTGGAATACTTTATGGGCTAAACTTGGCACAAAATTGTTGTTTTCTACTACTTGTCATCCTCAAACGGATGAACAAACTGAAGTTGTCAATAGAACTTTGAGAACACTTTTGCGTGCTATTCTTAAAAAGAACTTGGATTGACATTTCGATGGACTTTATTTTGGGGTTGCCGAGGACTAAGAAGGGAAGTGATTCTATTTTTGTTTTTGTGGATAGATTCTCTAAGATGACACATTTTATAGCTTGTCATAAAACCGATGATGCTTCAAACATTGCGGATTTGTTTATTAGAGAAGTCGCTAGGTTGCATGGAATTCCTAGGACTATTATTTCTGGTCGCGATGTTAAATTCTTGACTTACTTTTGGAATACTTTATGGGCTAAACTTGGCACAAATTGTTGTTTTCTACTACTTGTCATCCTCAAACGGATGGACAAACTGAAGTTGTCAATAGAACTTTGGGAACACTTTTGCTTGCTATTCTTAAAAAGAACTTGGATTGACATTTCTATGGACTTTATTTTGGGGTTGCCTAGGACTAAGAAGGGGAGAGATTCTATTTTTTTGTTGTGGATCGATTATCTAAGATTGCACATTTTATAGCTTGTCATAAAACCGATGATGCTTCAAACATTGCGGATTTGTTCTTTAGAAAAGTCGCTAGGTTGCATGGAATGCTTAGGACTATTGTTTCTGGTCGCGATGTTAAATTCTTGAGTTACTTTTGGAATACTTTATGGACTAAACTTTGCAAAAAATTGTTGTTTTCTACTACTTGTCATCCTCAAACGGATGGACAAACTGAAGTTGTCAATAGAACTTTGGGAACACTTTTGCGTGCTATTCTTAAAAAGAACTTGGATTGACATTTCGATGGACTTTATTTTGGGGTTGCCGAGGACTAAGAAGGGGAGTGATTCTATTTTTGTTTTTGTGGATAGATTCTCTAAGATGACACATTTTATAGCTTGTCATAAAACCGATGATGCTTCAAACATTGCGGATTTGTTCATTAGAGAAGTCGCTAGGTTGCATGGAATTCCTAGGACTATTGTTTCTGGTCGCGATGTTAAATTCTTGAGTTACTTTTGGAATACTTTATGGGCTAAACTTGGCACAAAATTGTTGTTTTCTACTACTTGTCATCCTCAAACGGATGGACAAACTTAAGTTGTCGATAGAACTTTGGGAACACTTTTGCGTGCTATTTTTAAAAAGAACTTGGATTGACATTTCGATGGACTTTATTTTGGGGTTGCCGAGGACTACGAAGGGGAGTGATTTTATTTTTGTTTTTGTGGATAGATTCTCTAAGATGACACATTTTATAGCTTGTCATAAAACCGATGATGCTTCAAACATTGCGGATTTGTTCTTTAGAGAAGTCGCTAGGTTGCATGGAATGCCTAGGACTATTGTTTCTGGTCGCGATGTTAAATTCTTGAGTTACTTTTGGAATACTTTATGGGCTAAACTTGGCACAAAATTGTTGTTTTCTACTACTTGTCATCCTCAAACGGATGGACAAACTGAAGTTGTCAATAGAACTTTGGGAACACTTTTGCGTGCTATTCTTAAAAAGAACTTGGATTGACATTTCTATGGACTTTATTTTGGGGTTGCCTTGGACTAAGAAGGGAAGTGATTCTATTTTTGTTGTTGTGGGTAGATTTTCTAAGATGACACATTTTATAGCTTGTCATAAAACCGATGATGCTTCAAACATTGCGGATTTGTTCTTTAGAGAAGTTTTGTTGTTGTGGATAGATTCTCTAAGATGGCACATTTTATAGCTTGTTATAAAACCGATGATGCTTGTTTCTGGTCGCGATGTTAAATTCTTGAGTTACTTTTGGAAGACTTTATGGGCTAAGCTTGGCACAAAATTATTGTTTTCTACTACTTGTCATCCTCAAACGGATGGACAAACTGAAGTTTTCAATAGAACTTTGGGAACAGTTTTGCGTGCTATTCTTAAGAAGAACTTGGATTGACATTTCGATGGACTTTATTTTGGGGTTGCAGAGGACTAAGAAGGGGAGTGATTCTATTTTTGTTTTTGTGGATAGATTCTCTAAGATGACACATTTTATAGCTTGTCATAAAACCGATGATGCTTCCAACATTGCGGATTTGTTCTTTAGAGAAAGCGCTAGGTTGCATAGAATGCCTAGGACTATTGTTTCTGGTCGCGATGTTAAATTCTTGAGTTACTTTTGGAATACTTTATGGGCTAAACTTGGCACAAAATTGTTGTTTTCTACTACTTGTCATCCTCAAACGGATGGACAAACTGAAGTTGTCAATAGAACTTTGGGAACACTTTTGCGTGCTATTCTTAAAAAGAACTTGGATTGACATTTCTATGGACTTTATTTTGGGGTTGCCTAGGACTAAGAAGGGGATGGATTCTATTTTTGTTGTTGTGGATAGATTCTCTAAGATGGCACATTTTATAGCTTGTTATAAAATCGATGATGCTTGTTTCTGGTCGCGATGTTAAATTCTTGAGTTACTTTTGGAAGACTTTATGGGCTAAGCTTGGCACAAAATTATTGTTTTCTACTACTTGTCATCCTCAAACGGATGGACAAACTGAAGTTTTCAATAGAACTTTGGGAACAGTTTTGCGTGCTATTCTTAAGAAGAACTTGGATTGACATTTCGATGGACTTTATTTTGGGGTTGCAGAGGACTAAGAAGGGGAGTGATTCTATTTTTGTTTTTGTGGATAGATTCTCTAAGATGACACATTTTATAGCTTGTCATAAAACCGATGATGCTTCCAACATTGCGGATTTGTTCTTTAGAGAAAGCGCTAGGTTGCATAGAATGCCTAGGACTATTGTTTCTGGTCGCGATGTTAAATTCTTGAGTTACTTTTGGAATACTTTATGGGCTAAACTTGGCACAAAATTGTTGTTTTCTACTACTTGTCATCCTCAAACGGATGGACAAACTGAAGTTGTCAATAGAACTTTGGGAACACTTTTGCGTGCTATTCTTAAAAAGAACTTGGATTGACATTTCTATGGACTTTATTTTGGGGTTGCCTAGGACTTAGAAGGGGATGGATTCTATTTTTGTTGTTGTGGGTAGATTCTCTAAGATGGCACATTTTATAGCTTGTTATAAAACCCATGATGCTTCAAACATTGCAGATTTTTTCTTTAGAGAAGTCGTTAGGTTGCATAGCATGCCTAGGACTATTGTTTCTGGTCGCGATGTTAAATTTTTGAGTTACTTTTGGAATACTTTATGGGCTAAACTTGGCACAAAATTGTTGTTTTCTACTACTTGTCATCCTCAAACGGATGGACAAACTGAAGTTGTCAATAGAACTTTGAGAACACTTTTGCGTGCTATTCTTAAAAAGAACTTGGATTGACATTTCTATGGACTTTATTTTAGGGTTGCCTAGGACTAAGAAGGGGAGGGATTCTATTTTTGTTGTTGTGGATAGATTCTCTAAGACTGCACATTTTATAGCTTGTCATAAAACCGATGATGCTTCAAACATTGCGGATTTGTTCTTTAGAGAAGTCGATAGGTTGCATGGAATGCTTAGGACTATTGTTTATGGTCGCGATGTTAAATTTTTGAGTTACTTTTGGAATACTTTATGGGCTAAACTTGGCACAAAATTGTTGTTTTCTACTACTTGTCATCCTCAAACGGATGGACCTACTGAAGTTGTCAATAGAACTTTGGGAACACTTTTGCGTACTATTCTTAAAAAGAACTTGGATTGACATTTCTATGGACTTTATTTTGGGGTGGCCTAGGACTAAGAAGTGGATGGATTCTATTTTTGTTGTTGTGGATAGATTCTCTAAGATGGCACATTTTATAGCTTGTTATAAAACCGATGATGCTTCAAACATTGCGGATTTTTTCTTTAGAGAAGTCGTTAAGTTGCATGGCATGCCTAGGACTATTGTTTCTGGTCGCGATGTTAAATTCTTGAGTTACTTTTGGAAGACTTTATGGGCTAAACTTGGCACAAAATTGTTGTTTTCTACTACTTGTCATCCTCAAACGGATGGACAAACTGAAGTTTTCAATAGAACTTTGGGAACACTTTTGCGTGCTATTCTTAAAAAGAACTTGGATTGACATTTCGATGTACTTTATTTTGGGGTTGCCGAGATCTAAGAAGGGGAGTGATTCTATTTTTGTTTTTGTGGATAGATTCTCTAAGATGACACATTTTATAGCTTGTCATAAAATCGATGATGCTTCAAACATTGCGGATTTGTTCTTTAGAGAAGTCGCTAGGTTGCATGGAATGCCTAGGACTATTGTTTCTGGTCGCGATGTTAAATTCTTGACTTACTTTTGGAATTCTTTATGGGCTAAACTTGGCACAAAATTGTTGTTTTCTACTACTTGTCATCCTCAAACGGATGGACAAACTGAAATTGTCAATAGAACTTTGGGAACACTTTTGCGTGCTATTCTTAAAAAGAACTTGGATTGACATTTCTAGGGACTTTATTTTGGGGTTGCCTAGGACTAAGAAGGGGAGGGATTCTATTTTTGTTGTTGTGGATCGATTCTCTAAGATTGCACATTTTATAGCTTGTCATAAAACCGATGATGCTTCAAACATTGTGGATTTGTTCTTTAGAGAAGTCGCTAGGTTGCATGGAATGCTTAGGACTATTGTTTCTGGTCGCGATGTTAAATTCTTGAGTTACTTTGGGAATACTTTATGGGCTAAACTTGGCACAAAATTGTTGTTTTCTACTACTTGTCATCCTCAAACGGATGGACAAACTGAAGTTGTCAATAGAACTTTGGGAACACTTTTGCGTGCTATTCTTAAAAAGAACTTGGATTGACATTTCTATGGACTTTATTTTGGGGTTGCCTAGGACTAAGAAGGGGATGGATTCTATTTTTGTTGTTGTGGATAGATTCTCTAAGATGGCACATTTTATAGCTTGTTATAAAACCGATGATGCTTGTTTCTGGTCGCGATGTTAAATTCTTGAGTTACTTTTGGAAGACTTTATGGGCTAAGCTTGGCACAAAATTATTGTTTTCTACTACTTGTCATCCTCAAACGGATGGACAAACTGAAGTTTTCAATAGAACTTTGGGAACAGTTTTGCGTGCTATTCTTAAGAAGAACTTGGATTGACATTTCGATGGACTTTATTTTGGGGTTGCAGAGGACTAAGAAGGGGAGTGATTCTATTTTTGTTTTTGTGGATAGATTCTCTAAGATGACACATTTTATAGCTTGTCATAAAACCGATGATGCTTCCAACATTGCGGATTTGTTCTTTAGAGAAAGCGCTAGGTTGCATAGAATGCCTAGGACTATTGTTTCTGGTCGCGATGTTAAATTCTTGAGTTACTTTTGGAATACTTTATGGGCTAAACTTGGCACAAAATTGTTGTTTTCTACTACTTGTCATCCTCAAACGGATGGACAAACTGAAGTTGTCAATAGAACTTTGGGAACACTTTTGCGTGCTATTCTTAAAAAGAACTTGGATTGACATTTCTATGGACTTTATTTTGGGGTTGCCTAGGACTTAGAAGGGGATGGATTCTATTTTTGTTGTTGTGGGTAGATTCTCTAAGATGGCACATTTTATAGCTTGTTATAAAACCCATGATGCTTCAAACATTGCAGATTTTTTCTTTAGAGAAGTCGTTAGGTTGCATAGCATGCCTAGGACTATTGTTTCTGGTCGCGATGTTAAATTTTTGAGTTACTTTTGGAATACTTTATGGGCTAAACTTGGCACAAAATTGTTGTTTTCTACTATTTGTCATCCTCAAACGGATGAACAAACTGAAGTTGTCAATAGAACTTTGAGAACACTTTTGCGTGCTATTCTTAAAAAGAACTTGGATTGACATTTCTATGGACTTTATTTTGGGGTTGCCTAGGACTAAGAAGGGGAGGGATTCTATTTTTGTTGTTGTGGATAGATTCTCTAAGACTGCACATTTTATAGCTTGTCATAAAACCGATGATGCTTCAAACATTGCGGATTTGTTCTTTAGAGAAGTCGATAGGTTGCATGGAATGCTTAGGACTATTGTTTATGGTCGCGATGTTAAATTCTTGAGTTACTTTTGGAATACTTTATGGGCTAAACTTGGCACAAAATTGTTGTTTTCTACTACTTGTCATCCTCAAACGGATGGACCTACTGAAGTTGTCAATAGAACTTTGGGAACACTTTTGCGTACTATTCTTAAAAAGAACTTGGATTGACATTTCTATGGACTTTATTTTGGGGTGGCCTAGGACTAAGAAGTGGATGGATTCTATTTTTGTTGTTGTGGATAGATTCTCTAAGATGGCACATTTTATAGCTTGTTATAAAACCGATGATGCTTCAAACATTGCGGATTTTTTCTTTAGAGAAGTCGTTAAGTTGCATGGCATGCCTAGGACTATTGTTTCTGGTCGCGATGTTAAATTCTTGAGTTACTTTTGGAAGACTTTATGGGCTAAACTTGGCACAAAATTGTTGTTTTCTACTACTTGTCATCCTCAAACGGATGGACAAACTGAAGTTTTCAATAGAACTTTGGGAACACTTTTGCGTGCTATTCTTAAAAAGAACTTGGATTGACATTTCGATGTACTTTATTTTGGGGTTGCCGAGGACTAAGAAGGGGAGTGATTCTATTTTTGTTTTTGTGGATAGATTCTCTAAGATGACACATTTTATAGCTTGTCATAAAATCGATGATGCTTCAAACATTGCGGATTTGTTCTTTAGAGAAGTCGCTAGGTTGCATGGAATGCCTAGGACTATTGTTTCTGGTCGCGATGTTAAATTCTTGACTTACTTTTGGAATTCTTTATGGGCTAAACTTGGCACAAAATTGTTGTTTTCTACTACTTGTCATCCTCAAACGGATGGACAAACTGAAATTGTCAATAGAACTTTGGGAACACTTTTGCGTGCTATTCTTAAAAAGAACTTGGATTGACATTTCTAGGGACTTTATTTTGGGGTTGCCTAGGACTAAGAAGGGGAGGGATTCTATTTTTGTTGTTGTGGATCGATTCTCTAAGATTGCACATTTTATAGCTTGTCATAAAACCGATGATGCTTCAAACATTGTGGATTTGTTCTTTAGAGAAGTCGCTAGGTTGCATGGAATGCTTAGGACTATTGTTTCTGGTCGCGATGTTAAATTCTTGAGTTACTTTTGGAATACTTTATGGGCTAAACTTGGCACAAAATTGTTGTTTTCTACTACTTGTCATCCTCAAACGGATGGACAAACTGAAGTTGTCAATAGAACTTTGGGAACACTTTTGCGTGCTATTCTTAAAAAGAACTTGGATTGACATTTCTATGGACTTTATTTTGGGGTTGCCTAGGACTAAGAAGGGGATGGATTCTATTTTTGTTGTTGTGGATAGATTCTCTAAGATGGCACATTTTATAGCTTGTTATAAAACCGATGATGCTTGTTTCTGGTCGCGATGTTAAATTCTTGAGTTACTTTTGGAAGACTTTATGGGCTAAGCTTGGCACAAAATTATTGTTTTCTACTACTTGTCATCCTCAAACGGATGGACAAACTGAAGTTTTCAATAGAACTTTGGGAACAGTTTTGCGTGCTATTCTTAAGAAGAACTTGGATTGACATTTCGATGGACTTTATTTTGGGGTTGCAGAGGACTAAGAAGGGGAGTGATTCTATTTTTGTTTTTGTGGATAGATTCTCTAAGATGACATGTAATAGCTGAGCCCGGTGTACGGTACGGTTTAAGCTTTATTGTGTTAATTGGGTTTATGATTAGTCGTTTATAGTTGTGTTTTGGGCTATAGTATTATTGGTTATTATTTATTTGAGGTATTAGTTGGTGTTGATTGTTCGTTTCAGCGTTTCGGATCGATTTTAGTTGAGTTTGTACTGTTCATTGCCGTGAGTAGAGTGCACCCGCGCTCTTAGATGAGTGCCCCCGCGGTGTACTATTCATCATTTTGCATTTTGAGGGCCGTGGCATGACCGCACCCGCGGCAGTGCAAGGACCGCACCCGCGGTGTGCACCGCACCCGCGGTAATTGTAGCACCGCACCCGCGGTGATCGTGCATGGGATTTATTTTGGAATGCCGTGAGCATGGCGCACCCGCGGTGCTTGTGTTGGCGCACCCGCGGTGTAAGTATGGGCGAGTTATTTAGTCACTTTTTGGGAGTTGTTGGCCATACCTTATCCTATTCCTTCTCTTCTTTACCGATTTTCTCTCCATTGGCAAGGGTTTTCATCCATTTCTTTAGCTTTCTATCTTTGATTCTTGGAGTTATTTGGATTTCCGACTTGAGATCATCGTTCTCCGTGGTATAAGGAAGCTTAGGTAAGTTTTTGGTGCGATTCTAACGAGGTTTTTAGTTAAGGGTTATTTTGGATTTGATGTTTGAGTTGTTTAATGGATTATTTGGCTTGTACTTGTGGATATAGAGTTGACATTGGTGTTATTTATGGATTATTGTTGTAGGTGGTGTACCAAGAGTGTAGTTGGAGGTGTTCTATTGGTAGTAAGTGGAATTTCATCCTTTTTGCTCACATGATATTATATGTATTGTGTTTTAAAGGTTTCAAAGTGTTATTCCCTTCAATTGATTCATTGTTATATATTGATTCCATTGCTATGTTCATTGGAGGCATTGTATGTCTCACCATTGTTATAAAGGGAATACAAGATATATTATGAGATTGCGAAACGACGGCCTTAAATGCTATTGAGAATTCAAATGTTTTATTGGATTGATTTATCATAGCCATGGCATTGCATGCAATTAGATGATCATCGACCATAGGCTTTTATCCCCTCACAGTTATCGATTTATATCGATGGGATATTGGCAACCATAGTCACAGATACTATTGATATCAATCCAACCATAGAAAAGAGAATACCATCGTATTGCTATCTATTGCTATTGCTATTGCTACAGCTATTGCTACAGTATTCATGTTTCAGAGTCGATGGTATTTATGATTTAAAAGCCATGTTTTACAGAGTATACTATGTATCATTGCTATGTAAGAGTTCCACTTGCTGAGATTTATTCTCATTTCAGTTTATTCATGTGATGCAGATAAGAGCGACAGACCGGGGCAGTGATCGTGGATGGGGGTCATATGCATGCACCGTTGGAAGGAAGGATATTTTGTATCATTTTGGGACATGATCATAAGAATGATTATTTTGTATTTTGTATGTCATTTGAATGATCATGTGTTTATTTTGTAAACATTTTATGAAATGTATTTTGAAACTCCTTCCATTTGAAAGAAAATTTTAAATTCCGCTGTATTTTAATTGTAACGGGTCAGGGTGTCACATTTAGTGGTATCAGAGCACCGGTTCTTCGGACCAATGCATATGACTTCGTCTACTTTCTAACTGTCCGGGTATGTTTTCTTGCATCTATTCATTGTTATATATTGATTGTGTCTTGTGAGCAATTGTAGAGTATGCCTCCTAAGCGTAAGGCGGCAGAGGGTGAGGATAGTTCTTCCTCGAGAGTTGTTGACGAGTTCGGCAAGTTGCTTAAGGAGCAGGCTAAGGTGCATAGCGATCAGATTCAGCAGTTGCTCCGATTGCAAGGGGCAGGACAGGGTCGAGGCCAAGTGAGAGGTCAGGTTGCTCAGGCAGTTGGCACTGATGCCGTCTTTTCTGCTTTTAAGAGAATGGATCCACCGGAATTCGCAGGTAGCACCGATCCTCTAGTTGCTGTCGAGTGGGTCAAGGCGCTTGAAGCTATCTTCGATCATCTCCAGTATGAGGACAAAGACAGGATTAGCTGTGCAGTGTTCTTGCTAGTTAAAGCTGCACGTATCTGGTGGAATGCTACGAAAGTTGGAGTGGATGTTGCGGCACTGAAGTGGTCAGAGTTCACTGACTTGTTCTATGACAAGTATTTCCCCGATGCACTTCGAGCGAGGAAGGTTACGGAGTTCTTGGAGCTTCGACAGGGGAGCTTGGATGTTGGCCAGTATATTCTGAAGTTCGAGGAGGGTTGCCTTTTTGCTCCGTATGTTGCTTCGAACGACAAAGATAAAGGCGCTCATTTCATTCGAGGCCTTAGAGCTGAGATTCGTCGGGACATTAACATGTCCAAGGCTGTTACTTTCAAGGAGATTGTGTCCAAAGCTTTGTTGGCCGAGCAAGACGAGAAGGACATCGCCAGGGAGAGGCAAGAGAGGCACCAAGCTGTTGCTCAGAGAGGCCAGGGTTCTAATCAGAGGGGCAGGGATCGTTTCAAGGGCAAGGGCAAGATGGAGTCGAGTCCTAGACCTCCGCCAGTTCCAGTTCCATTTGATCCTGAGAAGCCGCAGTGTCCAAAGTGTGGTAAGCATCATCGAGGAGAGTGCAGATTGGGCACTCATACTTGTTTTCGTTGTGGCGCGGCAGGCCACGTTGCCAGGAATTGCCCGAGGGGAGATAGCCAAGGGAAGGTGCAGGGTCGTATCTTTTCGATGACGAAGGAAGGTATTAATCGTGATTCTTCATTGATCCTTAGTACTATTTTGATTTCAGGCAGAGTAGCTACTACTTTGATTGATACTGGTGCTACTCATTCTTTTATGTCTGAATTATTTTTGAGATCTTTGGGTATAGTTCCTTCTATTCTTCCCCTCCATCTTAATGTTGTTTTACCTTCGGGGGATGTCTTGTGCCCGACATCGATTGTCTTTGCGTGCCCTGTTCGTATTGAGGAGCGAGTTGTCTTCGCTGATTTGATTGTTATCCCTATGGTTGCTTTCGACGTTATTCTTGGCATGGATTGGCTTTCGACTTACCGTGCAGTTATCGATTGTGTTGCTAAGAAGGTGACTTTTGCAGATGTTGGCCAGGGAGGAGCGCTCGCCAGTGCAGGTACTTCGCTGGTCCTTCCTTTTATTTCTTGTCTTGAGGCTGAGAGATTGTTGTGTAGAGGTTGCGATGGGTTTCTTGCTTCTATTGTGGATGTTGATAGATTGATTAAGTTGAATGTAGATGATATTGATGTGGTGAGGGAGTTTGCTGATGTGTTTGAGGATGATGTTCCGGGTTTGCCGCCGGATAGGGATGTTGAGTTTGTGATCGATTTAGCTCCAGGTACGGTTCCTATTTCTAAGGCTCCGTACAGGATGGCCCCTACCGAGATGAAGGAGTTGAAGGCGCAGTTGCAGGATCTTTTAGACAAAGGCTTTATTCGTCCGAGTTCTTCGCCTTGGGGAGCTCCGGTTCTGTTTGTCAAGAAGAAGGATGGTTCTTTGCGACTGTGTATCGACTACAGGGAGCTTAACAAAGTGACTGTCAAGAACAAGTATCCGTTGCCTCGGATAGATGATTTGTTTGATCAGCTCCATGGTGCCACTGTGTTCTCGAAGATTGATCTTCGGTCTGGCTACTATCAGTTGAAGGTTAGGGAGTCTGATATCCCTAAGACAGCTTTCCGGACCAGGTACGGTCACTATGAGTTTCTTGTCATGTCTTTTGGTTTGACCAATGCCCCTTCAGTCTTCATGGACCTAATGAACCGTGTGTTCAAGCCTTATCTGGATAGCTTTGTCATTGTTTTCATCGACGATATCTTGATCTATTCCAAGACCAGAGAGCTTCATGCCGAGCATCTCAGAGTTGTTCTTCAGTTGTTGCGAGAGAAGAGGTTGTTTGCCAAGCTGAAGAAGTGTGAGTTTTGGCTGGATCAGATTTCTTTTCTAGGCCATGTTGTTTCGAGAGATGGCATTGCTGTTGATCCGTTGAAGATAGAGGCGATTCAGAGTTGGCCTATTCCTACCACTGTTTCAGAGGTTCGCAGTTTCCTTGGTTTGGCAGGTTACTATCGTCGTTTCATTTCAGGTTTCTCCAAGATTGCCTTGCCATTGTCCAATCTGACGAGGAAGACTGTGAAGTTCGAGTGGTCTATCGATTGCCAGATTGCATTTCAGGAGTTGAAGGACAGATTGACGACAGCTCCTGTTCTTTCTTTGCCCAGTGGTACAGAGGATTTTGTGGTCTATACCGATGCGTCGAAGAGAGGCCTTGGTGCAGTGTTGATGCAGCGAGGTAAGGTCATTGCCTATGCGTCTCGCCAGTTGAAGGATTATGAGAAGAATTATCCGACGCACGATTTGGAGCTTGCAGCTGTGGTTTTCGCCCTTAAGATTTGGAGACATTATCTGTATGGCGAAAAGTGTGAGATCTTCACAGACCACAAGAGTTTGAAGTATCTGTTCTCGCAGAAAGAGCTCAATATGCGACAGAGGAGGTGGTTAGAGCTTGTCAAGGATTACGATGTGACGATCAGTTATCACCCAGGGAAGGCGAATGTTGTGGCTGATGCTTTGAGCCGCAAGTCGAGTGCTTCATTGAGTTCTTTGATTCAGAGACCATTGTTGATGGATTTGCAGAGAGAGGAGATTGATCTGGTGATTCCAGGGACCATTGCTCGCTTTTCAGCGTTGGTCATTCGATCTACATTGACGGACAGGATCCGTAGAGAGCAGTCGACTGATGTTCAGTTGGCAGAGTTGAGAGCTAGAGCCGAGGCTAGAGGGAATTCAGAGTTTAGTCTGAATGGTGATGGATTGGTGACTTTCAGAGGCCGTATTTGTGTTCCTGTTGGCGATGATATTCGTAGAGACGTCTTGACAGAGGCTCATACCGCACCTTATTCGATTCATCCAGGCAGTACGAAGATGTATCAGGATCTTCGTCGACTTTACTGGTGGCCAGGTATGAAGAGAGATATTGCTTTGTTCATTTCTCAGTGCCTTACTTGTCAGCAGGTTAAGATTGAGCATCAGAGACCTGCTGGGACATTGCTATCTTTGCCGATTCCTCAGTGGAAGTGGGAGCATATCACTATGGATTTCGTGACTGGTTTACCCAGGACGCAGAAGGGTTTCAATTCCATTTGGGTCATTGTTGATAGATTGACCAAGTCAGCTCATTTTCTCCCAGTCAAGACGACGTATTCGATGTCTCAGTATGCCGAGGACTACATTGCAGAGATTGTTAGACTTCATGGTGTGCCCGTGTCGATTGTGTCTGATCGTGACCCTAGATTTACCTCAGAGTTCTGGAAAAGTTTGCATAGAGCTATGGGTTCTCGATTAGCTTTCAGTACAGCTTATCATCCTCAGAGCGACGGTCAGTCAGAGAGAGTCATTCAGATTCTGGAGGATATGCTCAGAGCTTGTACTATTGACTATTCTGGTAGTTGGGATTCTAAGTTGCCACTTGTGGAGTTCACGTACAACAATAGCTACCAGGCGACGATTGGCATGGCACCGTATGAGGCACTTTATGGCAGGAAGTGCAGATCTCCTTTGTTTTGGGATGAGGTTGGAGAGAGGAAGATGTTGGGTCCCGAGTTGGTCCAGCAGACTGCCGATGTTGTTGCAGTTATCAGAGAGAGGATGAAGACTGCTCAGTCGAGGCAGAAGAGTTATGCAGATGTTCGTCGCAGACCTTTGCAGTTCGAGGTTGGCGATCATGTTTTTTTGAAGATAGCACCTCTCAAGGGTGTGATGAGATTTGGCAAGAAGGGCAAGTTGAGTCCTAGATTCATTGGTCCATTCGAGATATTGGACAGAGTTGGTGACAGAGCCTACAGATTAGCCCTACCGCCCGATCTTGACAGAGTCCATAATGTGTTTCATGTATCGATGCCCAGGAAGTATATTGCAGATCCTTCCCATGTTCTTCGCCACGAGCCATTGGACTTGACGCCGAATCTGACTTACCATGAGATTCCGATTCAGATTTTGAATCGCACAGTTAGAGTTCTGAGGAACAAAGAGATCGGCATCGTTAAAGTCCTTTGGAGGAACCATTTGATTGAGGAGGCTACGTGGGAACCAGAGATTGAGATGAGAGAGAGGTATCCTGAGTTGTTCGTGCAGTGACGTCAATTTCGCGGACAAAATTCCTCTAAGGAGGGGAGATTGTAATAGCTGAGCCCGGTGTACGGTACGGTTTAAGCTTTATTGTGTTAATTGGGTTTATGATTAGTCGTTTATAGTTGTGTTTTGGGCTATAGTATTATTGGTTATTATTTATTTGAGGTATTAGTTGGTGTTGATTGTTCGTTTCAGCGTTTCGGATCGATTTTAGTTGAGTTTGTACTGTTCATTGCCGTGAGTAGAGTGCACCCGCGCTCTTAGATGAGTGCCCCCGCGGTGTACTATTCATCATTTTGCATTTTGAGGGCCGTGGCATGACCGCACCCGCGGCAGTGCAAGGACCGCACCCGCGGTGTGCACCGCACCCGCGGTGATCGTGCATGGGATTTATTTTGGAATGCCGTGAGCATGGCGCACCCGCGGTGCTTGTGTTGGCGCACCCGCGGTGTAAGTATGGGCGAGTTATTTAGTCACTTTTTGGGAGTTGTTGGCCATACCTTATCCTATTCCTTCTCTTCTTTACCGATTTTCTCTCCATTGGCAAGGGTTTTCATCCATTTCTTTAGCTTTCTATCTTTGATTCTTGGAGTTATTTGGATTTCCGACTTGAGATCATCGTTCTCCGTGGTATAAGGAAGCTTAGGTAAGTTTTTGGTGCGATTCTAACGAGGTTTTTAGTTAAGGGTTATTTTGGATTTGATGTTTGAGTTGTTTAATGGATTATTTGGCTTGTACTTGTGGATATAGAGTTGACATTGGTGTTATTTATGGATTATTGTTGTAGGTGGTGTACCAAGAGTGTAGTTGGAGGTGTTCTATTGGTAGTAAGTGGAATTTCATCCTTTTTGCTCACATGATATTATATGTATTGTGTTTTAAAGGTTTCAAAGTGTTATTCCCTTCAATTGATTCATTGTTATATATTGATTCCATTGCTATGTTCATTGGAGGCATTGTATGTCTCACCATTGTTATAAAGGGAATACAAGATATATTATGAGATTGCGAAACGACGGCCTTAAATGCTATTGAGAATTCAAATGTTTTATTGGATTGATTTATCATAGCCATGGCATTGCATGCAATTAGATGATCATCGACCATAGGCTTTTATCCCCTCACAGTTATCGATTTATATCGATGGGATATTGGCAACCATAGTCACAGATACTATTGATATCAATCCAACCATAGAAAAGAGAATACCATCGTATTGCTATATATTGCTATTGCTATTGCTACAGCTATTGCTACAGTATTCATGTTTCAGAGTCGATGGTATTTATGATTTAAAAGCCATGTTTTACAGAGTATACTATGTATCATTGCTATGTAAGAGTTCCACTTGCTGAGATTTATTCTCATTTCAGTTTATTCATGTGATGCAGATAAGAGCGACAGACCGGGGCAGTGATCGTGGATGGGGGTCATATGCATGCACCGTTGGAAGGAAGGATATTTTGTATCATTTTGGGACATGATCATAAGAATGATTATTTTGTATTTTGTATGTCATTTGAATGATCATGTGTTTATTTTGTAAACATTTTATGAAATGTATTTTGAAACTCCTTCCATTTGAAAGAAAATTTTAAATTCCGCTGTATTTTAATTGTAACGGGTCAGGGTGTCACATGACACATTTTATAGCTTGTCATAAAACCGATGATGCTTCCAACATTGCGGATTTGTTCTTTAGAGAAAGCGCTAGGTTGCATAGAATGCCTAGGACTATTGTTTCTGGTCGCGATGTTAAATTCTTGAGTTACTTTTGGAATACTTTATGGGCTAAACTTGGCACAAAATTGTTGTTTTCTACTACTTGTCATCCTCAAACGGATGGACAAACTGAAGTTGTCAATAGAACTTTGGGAACACTTTTGCGTGCTATTCTTAAAAAGAACTTGGATTGACATTTCTATGGACTTTATTTTGGGGTTGCCTAGGACTTAGAAGGGGATGGATTCTATTTTTGTTGTTGTGGGTAGATTCTCTAAGATGGCACATTTTATAGCTTGTTATAAAACCCATGATGCTTCAAACATTGCAGATTTTTTCTTTAGAGAAGTCGTTAGGTTGCATAGCATGCCTAGGACTATTGTTTCTGGTCGCGATGTTAAATTTTTGAGTTACTTTTGGAATACTTTATGGGCTAAACTTGGCACAAAATTGTTGTTTTCTACTACTTGTCATCCTCAAACGGATGGACAAACTGAAGTTGTCAATAGAACTTTGAGAACACTTTTGCGTGCTATTCTTAAAAAGAACTTGGATTGACATTTCTATGGACTTTATTTTGGGGTTGCCTAGGACTAAGAAGGGGAGGGATTCTATTTTTGTTGTTGTGGATAGATTCTCTAAGACTGCACATTTTATAGCTTGTCATAAAACCGATGATGCTTCAAACATTGCGGATTTGTTCTTTAGAGAAGTCGATAGGTTGCATGGAATGCTTAGGACTATTGTTTATGGTCGCGATGTTAAATTCTTGAGTTACTTTTGGAATACTTTATGGGCTAAACTTGGCACAAAATTGTTGTTTTCTACTACTTGTCATCCTCAAACGGATGGACCTACTGAAGTTGTCAATAGAACTTTGGGAACACTTTTGCGTACTATTCTTAAAAAGAACTTGGATTGACATTTCTATGGACTTTATTTTGGGGTGGCCTAGGACTAAGAAGTGGATGGATTCTATTTTTGTTGTTGTGGATAGATTCTCTAAGATGGCACATTTTATAGCTTGTTATAAAACCGATGATGCTTCAAACATTGCGGATTTTTTCTTTAGAGAAGTCGTTAAGTTGCATGGCATGCCTAGGACTATTGTTTCTGGTCGCGATGTTAAATTCTTGAGTTACTTTTGGAAGACTTTATGGGCTAAACTTGGCACAAAATTGTTGTTTTCTACTACTTGTCATCCTCAAACGGATGGACAAACTGAAGTTTTCAATAGAACTTTGGGAACACTTTTGCGTGCTATTCTTAAAAAGAACTTGGATTGACATTTCGATGTACTTTATTTTGGGGTTGCCGAGGACTAAGAAGGGGAGTGATTCTATTTTTGTTTTTGTGGATAGATTCTCTAAGATGACACATTTTATAGCTTGTCATAAAACCGATGATGCTTCAAACATTGCGGATTTGTTCTTTAGAGAAGTCGCTAGGTTGCATGGAATGCCTAGGACTATTGTTTCTGGTCGCGATGTTAAATTCTTGACTTACTTTTGGAATTCTTTATGGGCTAAACTTGGCACAAAATTGTTGTTTTCTACTACTTGTCATCCTCAAACGGATGGACAAATTGAAATTGTCAATAGAACTTTGGGAACACTTTTGCGTGCTATTCTTAAAAAGAACTTGGATTGACATTTCTATGGACTTTATTTTGGGGTTGCCTAGGACTAAGAAGGGGAGGGATTCTATTTTTGTTGTTGTGGATCGATTCTCTAAGATTGCACATTTTATAGCTTGTCATAAAACCGATGATGCTTCAAACATTGTGGATTTGTTCTTTAGAGAAGTCGCTAGGTTGCATGGAATGCTTAGGACTATTGTTTCTGGTCGCGATGTTAAATTCTTGAGTTACTTTTGGAATACTTTATGGGCTAAACTTGGCACAAAATTGTTGTTTTCTACTACTTGTCATCCTCAAACGGATGGACAAACTGAAGTTGTCAATAGAACTTTGGGAACACTTTTGCGTGCTATTCTTAAAAAGAACTTGGATTGACATTTCTATGGACTTTATTTTGGGGTTGCCTAGGACTAAGAAGGGGATGGATTCTATTTTTGTTGTTGTGGATAGTTTCTCTAAGATGGCACATTTTATAGCTTGTTATAAAACCGATGATGCTTGTATCTGGTCGCGATGTTAAATTCTTGAGTTACTTTTGGAAGACTTTATGGGCTAAGCTTGGCACAAAATTATTGTTTTCTACTACTTGTCATCCTCAAACGGATGGACAAACTGAAGTTTTCAATAGAATTTTGGGAACAGTTTTGCGTGCTATTCTTAAGAAGAACTTGGATTGACATTTCGATGGACTTTATTTTGGGGTTGCAGAGGACTAAGAAGGGGAGTGATTCTATTTTTGTTTTTGTGGATAGATTCTCTAAGATTACACATTTTATAGCTTGTCATAAAACCGATGATGCTTCCAACATTGCGGATTTGTTCTTTAGAGAAAGCGCTAGGTTGCATAGAATGCCTAGGACTATTGTTTCTGGTCGCGATGTTAAATTCTTGAGTTACTTTTGGAATACTTTATGGGCTAAACTTGGCACAAAATTGTTGTTTTCTACTACTCTCTTCACACG